>NC_061100.1:133535652-133553152 GCF_015104395.2 Macrobrachium nipponense | reverse complement strand
TCTTTCTGGTTGGAAGGGCGGGCGTAAGGCAGAGCGGGTTTTATACGCAACTTCGAAGTAAGTGGGTGTGTCTTGTCTTCCTTCTCCCTACTTCCTTACTGTTTGGATGCTTTCATGTGGGTTTATTTACCTTTAGTCGCCACGTTGCCTTTAAATCGCGAGCTTGGAAGGAAGAAGACGAGCGAGAAAGCGAGAGTGAGAAGAGATGGGCGAGCGTAGGTAACGTTCTCCTCATAACAGGGAGGAAGAAGCTTTATAACTGCTCGCGTTCATGCGCCCTGTAAATCATCCCGGTTTGATGAATGGTTTCCACGGAGGTAATGAAAACTTATGCAGATTTGTTGGAGGTCCTCCACCGAGGGCGTCTTCATCAACTGGGCTCCGGCGCGTTCAGACGAATTCTGATGAGTTGTTGTTCCCTTTCTATTTTGAGTGACGGCTTTACGTTTCCTTCGTCTCACTACGTCTTGGTCTGTTTGTTACCAGCAAATAATGGCTGTTATTTTTATTGCCTTTCAAGCTCCTACGCGCCGAAAACCAGTTATCTTTAAGGAGTGACTAACAAAAAAAGAACAAAAAAAGGGCTCCGAGAGAGACAATTCAGCCGATTTGTTTTTAACCATGAATATGAGAAGTAAATCGTCTGTAATATTTTTTCTTCCTCTCCAACTCTCACAAAAAGTTGTCGGTTAGTCTGGTGGTGCCTGACTGGGAGGGTGTCCGCAAGCTACATCATGCTCCCTTGGATCAACCTCCCCCTTCCTCCCCCCCCTCCAACACCACTTTTCCCTCAACACTCCCTCCTGGCCATTGACGTGGCCCTCTTCCTCCCTCCCTCCCCACTCCCTCCTCTCTCTCTCTCAGCGCCCCGATGGCCATCAGTCTATCCTCTCTTTACCTGATGAATTGCGTCCCACATAATCCTGCTCTCTCCTGACCACGTCCCGTCAGTCTGCATTTCATAGAGAATCTCTTTTTGTTACCAGCCATCATGATGTCTCTTGACTAGCTCTCTATCAGACGGTCTTGTTGGGAAATTGACAAATCTGGTCTTAATGGCAAGAATTTTGTGTGTACGATGATTACCATGTTTATTTTTATACAGGTTAGTCAGGTCACGCTAAGTCTAGAGAGATGTGATCGGTTCCATCAATCTTCAGCGCTTATTTCCTCTGCTTCTGGCCTCTCCGCAGATTGCCTTCCGAAAATAACCTCTGATAGCCAACGGGGTGCATGACTGCGTCCTAATAGAACGAGAGTACAAGCGCTGAATAGCAAATTCACGCTTAGTATGTCTGATAGCCGGCGTCCCTGCAAATGGCCGGGCAACTTTATCCTCACTTTCATCCCCATGATATGTTGTTTAAAGTCTGCCAAAACACCAGCGAAAAAAACTGGTAAAACCATTAGTTGGCAACCGGTCCTCGCAGTTACATTCCCGATGTTAGTTCTCAGGTGCTGCCGTGCTGGTGTGTATTGTCTGTCTACAGGAGGCAGCAGTTATAGATGACGCCTAATTTCATGGTTGATGACTTGTTCAAAACTCTCAGATGATAGACTTGCAAGTCAAGGACCGATTGCTGCTTTCATGCTAGCTTGAAATTGTTGTTATTGAAACCAGAAACCTATAGGCCACGAAGTTTTTCATTTGTAGTTATCGAGAATTGTTTGACAGAATCTCTGGTTGTCGCAGAATTCGAAACACTTCCGCGTGTATAACGGCTTTATGATAAGGTTTATAATATCACGCACGTAGATAAACAGATATCGTTGTGTGTTGGACTTCGTATTTGCTTTCTATTTATAAACCACCTTCATTATGATTCCCCGAAAACCTTTGTCGTTTCTTGTACTACCAGACATAGCAGTGCTTCCAAGAAACAACTAAAATAATCCCGAATTACTGAGAAAAGCTTCTCAGCCAGACATGATTTCAGGCTTATGCATCTTGCACACGGAAGTATAAGACTACAGGGATATTTGTGAGACTTATTTACATTGTTTTATATGTTTGTTCGATTTACTGTCTCTTGAAAGTCATGGCGAAAAGTTGGAAAATAGATATGTTTACCAATTTCAATAAATGTTAGTCTTTTGAAATACGACTATACTGTTAACACACACACACACAACTTCGTTAGCGTTAAAAGAAACATCTGTTTGTTTGTTTTTTATGAAAAAGGTAAATATAAAGTTTAGTCTAGTCTAATTCAGTGCATCATGAGTACAAAACAACGAACTGGGCCTAACGGAGGGTGGGGTTGGGGGCCCAGATACTGGAAATCAACATTTATGCTCCATTCTTAGCCTTAGCTAATAATGTAACAACCCTAGACTGTAACCTACCTGCTGTCTGGGCAGGATTGTGGCCGGGCAATTTGTTAATCTCGCGAGCTTCCTGACCGAATGTCTTCCCGAACAATGTTGGTAACTTGGCATTGCCCAGTTTGGGAAAAACGGACACGAAACTGTAATATTATTGAACTGATCTGGAACCAAGACAGTTAGATGAAAGTCATTTCGGTTATCGAGGAATGAGGATTTGGTTCGCTCAACGTTTGTTGCCGTCGTATTTGCTTGATCCCAAATTTGCTCCAAGTCACATTCATTTCACATGCAAATCTGGGCTAAGGTGAATAAAAAAATCGGTTAAGCAAATGAGTGGGGTGACATTTCCGACGCTGTCAAAAAGGAAGCTACGTGCTGTAAAAAGAAAATGCTAATAAGTTTTACTATTGTGCTTTATAATAGGAAAGTTTTTATCTTTTGGTATTTTACGGCGAATTTTTAACAGAAGACGTTTGTAAAATACGGTTTCAGGGAACTGTTTTTGAAGTGCGTGGTGAAGTTGGTCTTATGCTTGCACAGGTTTATTTTAATGAATGCAAATTAGAGTTTTCATTGTACCACGTTTCAATTCCTTCTCCTTTGTGAGTGCAGCTTAAGAGATAACTTACGGCAAGACTAAAGACTAAGAGAAAACAAAGTTTATCTGCCCTGTTTGTTATCGAATTAGATCAAATTGCAGATAATTAGTAGACTGTAACACCTCCAATTTGATTTTGCCAGAAAGAGAATGCAGATTACTAGACCTATGACTTCTGATCGCGAATGTCCTTTAAGGAGTTGAGATTGTTTGTGATTTTCCCAATTCTTCCTACTTTCATTGGGCGGGAGCCACTTAGGATTATCATACATACATACATACATACACACACACACACATATATATATATATATATATATATATATATATATAATATATATATATAGTATATATATATATATATATGTGTGTGTGTGTGTGTGTGTGTGTGTGTGTGTGTGTATACAGTAGTAGTAGTTGTCGTTACTGTTTTTATACAGTAGTTGATGTCGTTTAAATAATCATTAACCAGTCAAATTGACTACTAATGGTTTTATTGAAAGAAAATCATGTTCTATTTATTCATATCCATGAGAGTGGGCGCGTGACCAGGTGCTCCCCCTCCCCCACCCCCGTCTTCCACCCGCTTTGAATCCGCCACTGAATTATCGTAACGTGCATAAAGGAGAGGAACGTTGCCTTCCCACTTCTTTTGTTTTATTAGTCACGTAGTAGAGCCCCGAACCTCGGGTAACTATACTCTGTTTTTTTCCATCTGTCCATCCGCCTGTGATGTTTTTGTATGGTAACACTGCGTCCCTGGCTTTAAATAGTTACGCTATGTGTAAGTTTTAGGTAAATGAAAGGATATCTGAGTGTACAGACGGCCAACAAAGAATTGGCGTAGTTTCTTAATTCATTGTTCGTTATGGAAATATTGCCATATGCAGGTGCCAGAATATTTACTTAACAATAAATAAAATTTCCTTCAAAGGTGCTATACCTGAAATAAAAGACATTAGAACTGAGTAGACTTATTCAAACGTATGAAAGATAATTATTTTGCAAAGTAAGGAAAATATATACCGATGGGTCCACCGTCCACGATTTCTAATTTTATTTTCAACTCTAGCTTCGTAACAGCATTCCGAAGATTTTTGAAGTTGGGCTTTGCTGCCGCTCGAGTCTTAGTCTTGACTCAAACATATCGTACTGCACTGAAGTGTTGTCATTTCGTCTCCTAGAGCCGATAAATAATACATCAAGGCGTTAACATTCTTTGAAAACGATGTTTAGTTAAACCTAATTTTGTCCTTTGATCAATAAAATAATTTGCATGACACGTTTAGTGGGCCTAAATTGGACTTCTGATTTTCCCACATGATAAGCCTAGGTCTATTTTCAGCAGCATACTCTCTCGGATAACGTAATATTAATGAATATTTAAATCGACAATATATATATATATATTATATATATATATATATATATATAATCTGCTTTATTTGACTATTCCCGTTATTTCTTGTTTTATTAGCCATGTTCGCCTTTCTTCTTATCCTTTTAATAATTGCTTAACATAATTAACTCAGACCTAGCTATTCAAAGTCAAAAAGCAATTATAAAAAATCAAACGAATATAATTCTTTCTTATTTTTATCGAATTCCTTGCATATCATCCTGTTTCATTTGGACACCTTGGAAAGCTGTGGGAGTCAAAACTGACGAATACATTAAGAAAGGCTTACTTTCCTTAAAGCTTTCTTAGGATGATCTTTTCTGTAGCTATTCATTTCTTTTAAATAGAAATTAATTCAAATTAGTTCACATGTATAACTACTAGACCTACTTACATAAGCATATTATAAGCAGCTGAAAGAATAAGAAATAGGAAAGGTGACGTTCTCGTTTAAGTCTATTTCATGTTTTTTTTGTTTTTTTCTCTCAAGAAAAACCTACTGCTTTAATCAAGGGTTGTTCTTTGACGGCTACAGGGTGTAACACGAGGGTATGCACACATTTTGTGTAATGAAAGATAAAGTTTCTTGAACAGAAAATGTTTTACAAACATGTATTTTAAGGCGTACGTTGTCGGTGCGGGGTAATTTTAAATAACCGTTATCATTAGTGATGCTTTCACGAGGTGGAGTTCGTAGTGAGAAGTCGGATCTAGTCGCTGAGATGTAGAAGAGAGCGGAGCGGAGGTGGCTTATAGGAGTGATGGAAGGATTAGGCCGATGTTAGTAAAGTATCTCCCAATAAAATGTATTCTTTAGGTTTGAAGAAAAAAAATGCATGCATCATTGAAACCAGCCCTGTCCCTCCCTATCCGTGGTAATCACTGGCCACCGATTAAAAAAAAAGAAAAAAGTAAGCCTAAAACTGAATCTCTCATCCATCAAAGATAAGTTGCTTATTCATTAGACAACTATCAGACTTCAAGTGTAGATTTAAAAAATCTCTTCCTCTCCATCTAAAGTATTCATCAGACACCAGTCATAAGCGTAAAGCTAGTTATGATCCCTGGTTCAGCAATGTCGTGACGAGGCACTAGAATTCAAAGTTCACAAATGAATGTTGCTCAGCAACATTTTCACTACTGTATTGTCTTGCTCTCATGTGGTGCTTCGAGGTATTCCACCTCTAGGCCCATGTTCTAAACTTTGCCGTCCTTTAAACAATTTTATTCATCTATGTATGATTCTCTCCGGTTTATTAAGCTTTCTTGATATCTCAACAGAAAACTTGCACCGAATGCAGTGCAATAATTCTCTCGCTCATCGAAGGATGTTTCTTAGACCGATAAATGACACATTGACATTAGATACCCGTGCACATAACATCAAAAGCAATAGAGTGAGGTCGCCTAGTTCACATTGTTAAGATATCGGTTTTTTTTTCTTTTTGTTTTTAAATTTGATAGCATTTTGTGAGATTCCAATGTTTTCTGTAAAATTTAACAATGGAATAGTTCAACTACCTTCAACTTAATATGAAATGATAATTTAAGGACTATGTTTATGTGATACTACTAGTGATAGTGTCTCCTATCTAGTTTGGTAATGCATATCTATGGTTGTGATATTGACGTTTTTTTATCACTTCGTTTCGTTCACGTCAATTTTGCTATATGGAAAATAGTTTTACACAATAACATAACATAATGTTCTAAAGATATCAGTGACTGTTTTTAATGTCATTACACATGATTTCATCCATCTTTGAAAAGAAAAATAGATAAATAAGGCATGAATCGTGCGTCAGGCAGGTGAACGAAAAATTATGAAACTCTGCCACGAGTTTTTTGGCCGACAGTACATTTGCAACTGAAAAGTGTTTTAATAATTTAATGTATGCGAATTACACCGTTAATATTCGAAATAGGATATTGTTATTATTGTTGAATGTAAGCTGACTGTAACTATCTAAAGCCTGGGACGCAGTGTTACCATACGCAAACACCACAGGCGGATGGACAGATGGAAAAAAAAAAAACGAGTATAACTTTCAGTGACTGAACCTGAAGTCCTGAAGATTCTGAATATCACTTCGGTCAGCACCTGCTCAGTGACAACATCGTCGTTCAGCGCTTCTGCTTAACATCTGTTTCATTTACCGAGTTTCGATATCAAAGAACAGTGGATTTTATCAGAGTGCCACGAAATGAGCTTAAAATTCCCAATTCCCTTGTGAAGTAGGAGAGAGCAACTGTGCAAAGGCTACGTCTATGTGACGACGAAAAGGTAGAAGAAATAGCTGAGAATATGGACAGTTTTAAAGGTAATTCCATCAATTTTGTTTTGAACTATTTATTTGCCAACCATTATCAGTGTTGCGGAGGCGGCATTGTAGGTTGTGCGTTTGGATGCAGGCTTATTTGGACCTTGGCTGACTCGGACCTTAATCTTGGCTGATTCGGACCATTTGATAGGCTGATTTGGACCCATACTAATAATTTTATATTATAGCAATGGGTATTTCTATATAAGCATTCCGCATCGTTAGTCCCCGCGAATACGAAAGCAACCAGGAATTGGGGCGTCAAATGTATTTCGCCGTGTTTAGTACGAGCCCCTGGGGGTTAATTACAGTCGTCCGAATAAATATTACTTAAAATTCTTGTTCAGGAGGTAAAACTGCATAGAAAAATCGGCCAATCATATGAAGGTCCGAATGAGCCAGTACATGGTCCGAATAAGCCTGGTCCGAATGAGCCTGGATAAAGGTCCGAATGAGCCAGTACATGGTCTGAATCAGCCTGGTCCGAATCAGCCAAGGTCCGAATAAGCCTGGGCCCTGTTCCCGTGCGTTTACTGTATAACTTTCAGAAGTAGCTAAAGCTATGTTGTAAGGCTACGGAAAACTTTGCGGCGCTCACACCAATAGGCCTACATGCTAGCCGTAGGCTACACTAGTATCGTCTGTGTGGTAATGCTGACTTCATGGTTGTGCGCAGATCGTTTTGCTGTGGAGCTTATCACGTTTAAGGGGGTGCTCAGGAGGAAGGGCTTCGTCCAAGTCAGGGCATGGCGCCCTAAGATAGGTAAGGTTAGGATTCATCCATGTTGCAATATGTCTTGAGCTGCCTCTGGCATAGGCCTAACTTGTGCAACTTTTATGAACTTTACGGAATTACAGCTGTTAATGTCTAGATTTTCAGTCAGTGTTAAGCATATCTTTATTTCAAGTGTTATAGTTAGGCTAATCATTATTACCTATTAAAATAAGACTGAGAACGCTGGCTTATGACAACTTGGACCATATTTAGATTGCATGATTAGTCTAAGCAGTAGCTAATCGGATTGTTATGACAGTTATGGCATAAAGTTGGTTTAAGCGTAGGTGTAGATAAATTTGTATATTTTCAGTCCTTTGCCATCTGTTTCATATAAAATAACATAGGAATTTTTAATATTTGCTTTAGGAGAATGACTTTTAATACCATACTGTTGAGAGTTGAGAAAGTACCAGGTCTAGTAGGTTTTCTTGGCAGTAATTACTGGGTTAAGTGAGATGGTTGTATTACGAGAAACCATTGACCTTCCTTCTAAGTTCATAGTTATGCTTAACGGATAATTATGGGAGCAAGGGAAGTAGGATACAGTGACCGAGTTCCCATGTCATGATAGTATTTATTTGCTGTAGGTTTAGATTTAGACATATCTGCCAGTTTTCGGCTGATTCTGATACGAAATTTAAACATGCTAGAGGCATAACCTTATCCTGTATGGCTGTATCTGATGTTCTTAATAAAATTCCTCTCAGAGTGTTACTTACCGTAGTTCTGGCACAAAATAATCACATTTCCTTATTTTTCAGATAGCTGTCAGTGGCGTAACATATTTTATAACCTTTTCCACTCACATTATTCCTGTTTGTATTTGGGTCAAGAAATTTGAAATAAACGCCATTATGACTAAGATGTGCAATGCCGTTTCTTGAAAGGCCCTACTATATAATATATGTAAGGCAGAATGTCTCAAAGATTGGTATCTTCGCACGTCAGTGCAACGGTTAACAGGCTTACGTTTTCCGGTTGAAAGCAAAGAGTGAGGACCAGCTATTCCGTTTGAAAATGAATGTAATTATTCGATACCAATTACAATGCTTCGTTCATGGCTGACTAAATGCAGTGCTCTCTAATGACCGCTCTTCCTTCCCTCCTAAGCTCTCATGAAGGCGCGCGATTATAGAATTATGCATGCATCGGTTTCTCCACCCCAACTTCCTTCCCTCCCAGGCAAATTGACTTTAAAAGTACAGGCTTGTTTTTCTTTCCATTATTGTTCAGGCTACTCGTGGCTTGGGGGACGATCGCTTTTCGGCCTCAATTGCTCTTTCAATTTCCATTTCCTTTGACGGATAGGGCGGGTTTTCTCTCTCTCTCTCTCTCTCTCTCTCTCTTAGCTGCTTCGCTTATTAAGTCTAGTCTGAGGCTGGTCGCCTAGTACTACTTTTTAGGAGTTCGTTATACAAGTTAGATCGATTTCACTTTTCTCTTTATTCCTATTATATATATATATATATATATATATATATATATATATATATATATATATATATATATAATCAACTGGTCATTTTTACCAGAGACATATGTAATTGTATTAACCAAAATGCCCACTTAACTTCTCAAATTCTTTGCTCTCTTTTGGATACGCTTGTCACTACAAAGCTAGCCTTGAGAAGAGGGCATTGTGGCCACTATTACGGTTACATGTGTGTATATATATATATATATATATATATATATATCATATACGTATATATATATATATATACATATATATGTATATATATAAGTATATATATGTATATAGATATATATATCGTAGATATATATATATATATATATATATATATATATATATATATATATATATATATACGTATATATATGGATAGTATTATATATATATATATATATATATATATAGTATATATATATATATATATATATATATATATATATATATATATATTATATATATATATATATATATATAATATAATATATATATTATATATATATATATATATATATATATATATATATATATATATATAGAGAGGAAGAGGATATCACCCCATCTTGTAGAATGAAGGTGGGTCTAAACTCCTAAAGAACAATATTAGCTTCGGACTACGATACACTTGCATGGAGCAACTGAATGAAACAGTCTTGCTAGAATCCGTCAGAGGAAATGGAAATTGAAAGAACAATTTGACTAGCAGTTGACGCAGAAATATGATCGTTGCCCAAGCCACAAGTAGTCTAATCAATGATGAAAAGAAAATAGGAAAAAAATGAAAACAAATACAAATCTGAAGCTACCTGTAAGTCTATTAATATGCCTCAGGGCAAAGGAAGTGGAGGTTTGGAAATGTTGGATAACTAGGCACGTCTTGCTGGATATTTTTTTATATTTTAACTGTTTGGGAAACTCTGAGCTCATTCTAAAAATTTTATTTGATTAAATAAACATGACAGTAACATACCCGAAAATAAAATTCATACAATAGGTAGATATAGACAGTGAAATAGGTATAATGTTAAATGAACGTTGTCTCTTACCTGTATACCATTATTCACCGTAATTAATGAACTTTTTACTGAAGGAAATAAACATGCATGTCATTGAATTAACTGAGAATGAATTACAACAAAATATGCACCAGTTTAAGAGATTTATTAAGAAACATTAAGATTTTTTTTTTGCATTCGATCAGCTGATTCATTCACATGATTTTCATGTGTGAAAATAATAATAGAATAGTTTCGTAACACCTTTTTGATACAATAATGACTTTGCAAAATGCAGCAATTGTTGCAGAGTATTTCTTTTTGCGTAATAATGAGTACCTACTCCGTTACGCTTCATTATATATCTTTAGACCAGCCTGACAATATAACGTAATTTGATGAAATGATATAACACCGTGATTATGTTTTCATTTGTGTTAAAGGGATGAAATGCTTGAACATTGCGCGCTGAATAACTATTGCAATAATGATTGCTGTGCCGGATATATTTTAGAATTCCAACAATGTGTTTTTGGCCGACAGTGTGTTTGATGTGACAGTTGTTTCGAAAATTGTTCAGCATTGTTGTACAAAAATAACCTTATAGAAGCATTCAAATACATTAATATAATATGATTACAGTTAGATTGAAAAACAGTATACTCCAGTTAGAATTAATGCGAGTTAAAATGTTGAATTGAGTGATAAATGACCTATGAGGCATGAAATGATTAAGAGAACAGGTAAAGCAAAGAAAAGAACAAGATATTTGCATAAGATTCGGAAGTGTTTTGTAGCGTGTAAGAAAGCAGGATTGTAGAGCCAACTCTCCTTTATGGCAGTTAAATGTTGGGGTAGACTGCGAATGAAATAGAAGTTTGAAGTCGTTGAGATGAGAGGAACGTGAAGGTATATGCATAGAAGTGGTAAAAATGTAAGTTTAGATGAAAGTTTGGTGGAAAGAGAATATAATTCTGAAGTACTAAAAAAAGGAACGGAAGGCGACACAGAAAGCACTGGATTAGGTGGATCCATTCAATAGTAGGGCGTTCCGCAAATTTAACTGCACCGGACTGAGTAAGATGTAGCTTTCAGATAATTGATTTGTGGCCAAAAAGTATTCATATTGTAATTTTAGAGGAAATCAGGAAGGTATACAACATAACTTCATATTTAGGGATGAAGTTTAGAAGTTACTACATGGACGAATTTGGAAACAGGGCAAAGATTATACATATATAAGCTTGGTGGTGGTTGGCGCAAATTCTGAGTTGGCCTTATGCCACCACGGTCCTTTTTTATATGAAAATCATGCCGTGGTTGAGCGTGGAATCTGATTTCGTAGTTTATCATCAGCTCTATAAGTGGTGTTCGATATTTGTAAGTAAAATTACGCTCCCTTTTTGGTTTTCTGTAAAAGATGACTATTGAGCTGGCTAAGTCTGTCCGTCTGCCCTTTTTCTGTCTGCTCTCTGATCTTAAAAACTACTTGGGCTAGAGGGCTGCAAATTGATATGTTGATCATCCACCCTCCAGTCATCAAGCATACCAAATTGCAGCCCTGTAGCTTCAGTAGTTTTTAATTTATTTAAAGTTAAGGTTATCCTGGATCGTGCGCCTGGCACCGCAACAACACGGGCCACCACGGCCTTCTGAGAGTTTCGTGGCCCGTGGCTGAGAGTTTCATACTCATACAGCATTATACGTTGTACAGAAAACTCGATTATGCTGAAGAAACTTCCTGGCATTTTTTGTACTTGTTTTGTTTATTTATCATCAGTAAAAGTTTTTAACTGAGAATGAGGATGCAGGAATGGTTCCGAGAGAGATATTTAGGCGTTAAAGGCAGGAGTCAACTTATCTGTTTTTACTGCAACAGACGGATGTTTCCAAACCATCACTTAATGGTTGCTTGTTATATAACTGTATCAAACGTTGAATAAAACAAACCACATCTGACGGATATGAGTAGAATGTTTTTGATAACATGTTCATCGCTTTTTTTTTTTTTTTTTTTTTTTTTAAATATACATCAGTCTTTAATTTGCTAATATTCAACTTTCTTAAATCCACAGTTAACAAACATTGTAATCTTGCTCTCTTCAAGTTTCCTTCTGTCCTCTGTGAAGTGAACCTACAGCAAAAAGTTGAAAGAAATCGGCCACTTTACAACGGTAGGAAAATTGCAGTGTGTGTGAAGTAACGGTGCGATAATGAACGCAGTACAAATGAATTACGAGTTGCCAAGACCAACATCTCGTCAGATTATTTCTAACGATTACATGACTTGTAAACATTAATCGGCACACCTGTTTACAACGAGGTTATAATTTACGTGGTCGGGGCGGGCGAGCGCATGGCCACTACACTGGGAACTTGACTAAGGAGGAATAATGAGAGAAACCTGTTTTTGCGTTCCTTGCTTGCTTGCTTGCTTGCTTCGTGATCCTGCTGCTGCTGCTGCTGAGACTGCTTGGCGGACTGGCAGGCTGGCAGGCAAGCAGGCAGGCAGGCAGACAGGCGGGCAGGCAGTTGACCTCTGGCTTAAAAGCTAACAGAGGTCGCTCAACCCGTTTGTTGTTTTGGGTACTCGACACAGCTCAGCCCGGCTGGCACGATTATTATCAATACCCACCAGAATTGGTAATTGTGGTGAAGAGGCCCTATTATAGGATTTTTAGTTTTAGGAGTGGCATTGATGTTTATATATATATATATATATATATATATATATATATATATATATATATATATATATATATATATATATATATATATATATATGTATATATATATATATATATATATATACCTATATATATATATATATATATATATATAGTGATATATATATATATATATATATATATATATATATATATATACATATATATATATATATACACACTATATATATATATATATATATATATATATACATATATACTATATGATATATATATATATAGTATATATATATATATGATATCTATATATATATATATATATATATATATATATATATATATATATATATATATATATATATATATACTATATATATATGTATATATATATACACTATATATATATATATATATGTATATATATATATAGATATATATATCTATATATATATATATATATATATATATATATATATATATATATATATATATATATATATATATATATATATATATATATATATATAGATATATATATAGTATATATATAGCTATATATATATATATATATACTATATATATAGCTATATATATATATATATATATATATATATATATATATATATATATATATAGCTATATATATATATATATATATATATATATATATATATATATATATATATAAATTATTTTTTATTTTGGTACAGTTATGAAGAGACGAGATCTTGACAGATTTATCATTTAATGCTGTGTTTGTGTAGTAAATGCTGCGGATATTGAGGTTTGTGCAGACGTTAATGAGGGTTTGTACGTTTTTCCTCGCCAGTGGGCTGAATAGAGACGTATTTTCCAGTGCTGGGTCTATTTATAGATATTGCCTGTGCGCGCACAATGCTGCTTTCTCGTTGTGCTTGTTACTTTGACCCTTTCACTTTCTGTCTCAGATTCTATTAATACCTCCTTTGTTACCGACCTTCTTGGTAAGACAGAGACTTAATACGAGTACAAGTTTTTTTTTTTTTTTGGTTTCGTTCCTTTTTCCCCCCATTTTTTAGAGAAAAATGAAACATCCTATTAATACCTCGTTTGTTATCGTCCTTCTTGCTAAGACAGGAACTTGCAGAAACGTTTTTTTTTTTTTTTTAAGAGAACAGAAGGAAAGTAAATCTCTTAACTACCAACCTCCCCCATCCTAATCTTTCTCACATAGAAAAAAAAAAGAAATTTCTCTCCATCACCTAGTTATAATCTCACCACAGGAAAAATTTAGAGACGAAATAGCCTGTCCTTCCTCAATTACCTTCGAAGCGCCGTTCAAAGAAAGGGTAAAGAATAAACATCAGAGTAGACAGAACTCCCTTTGCGAATTCTTCGTTTTTTTAATTTAGACAAGTTTGCAGTACGCAAAGTTTTTTATTTTTTTTATTTTACAGGTTTATTATTTGCCCATGTAATGAACCTCTGTCGCTGTTATTTGTGGCAACAGGCTCATCTCAAGGCAACATTTTCGCTTACTTGGGGAGTAAGCCTACACACTACTTTGTTGTTGTTTTTGTTTGGGGGTTAGGAAAGGTCTATGGAAGCACCTAAAAAGGTCTGAAAAGGATTTTTCACATTGAGTTAAAGATGCAGGAATTTTTTGGATAGGTTATGTATAATTTATTTATTAGAATAAAAATGTAAAAAAAAAAGTGTGCGTATTCAACAGTAAAGAAAAAATCTTTCTAATGAAATATACCTTATTTCAATTTTCGTTGGTGAAACGAGGCTCTATCGACCGTGCATTTTAGTACGTTTTAATTTACGTTAAAAATTTTGAATATAATTACATCTTATGCATGAGGGGAAAATCTTGTACGCGTCCCGAGTAAGCTGGAGGTCGTTTCACGCCTTGTTACAAATGTTCTCCATATTATTACTGTCATTACCATTATTGTAAATACTGTTTTTGCTACCACTCCAGCAACGATACATGTGGATACTGCGGATTATCATTTTTTATCCTATTATCTCGTGTATCTACATTTGGGTGTATTGTCTATACTTTGTATATTCCATACATATGGATGGCCGTGAGCTGAAATAAAAATTATTATTATTATTATTATTATTATTATTATTATTATTATTATTATTATATTATTATTGCATATTGACGTTCTGGAGCATTGCTGTGTGCTTGAACTCTGTACCCTTGACTAGACAAGCACATTGTCGCCCGACTTGATTTTTATTTTGATTTTTATGCTGGCTTTGCTTTGTAAACGTCAAGTGTTTATGTAGTCGATTTTATCTTTGTATAATTTATCTTTTGAACGTTTAGGCATTCGATCCATCGGATCTGTGCTAGTCAGTTAAATGGAATATAATTTGCATTATATCTCGCCCCGTTACAGTATATGGCGAGTCATTCACCTCGTATCTTCGACGCGCTTTTGTGGTTTCTGATTCCTAAGTGACCTCGCGTTCAAACACGTCTTCCAGACGTTCTTTAACACTTTCTTGTCCCCCCAACTCCCTCCTCCCTACAACCCTCCCATGACTTTAGAATTTTACGTTTTTTTATTTTTTTGCAAACCCATCTCTTCCCATTTTATGTATCCTAACCCAGTGTTTTGTATTGTTATTGCTACTGTTACTACAACTACTGAGATGGCTTCATCGAGCAATATACTGCGCATAGTGTCTATTTTGTAAGTGTTGGTTCAGACATGGGAAAATCCTTATTACTACCATTATTAAATGAAGGAGAAAACACGCAAACCATCATAGTGATGAATGCGCAGGGTTTAGTTACGAGTAACTCAAAAAGAAAAATAGAGTACTTAGAAGAACTAACCCAAAATGAAAAGAAAATAGATATAATGAATATAAGTGAAACCTGGTATTCCCAAGAGACTGGGAATGATGATCAAATAAAAGGGTTCCAAACTTATAGATCAGATAGAAAAAATAGGAATCAAGGGGGAACCGCAATATATGGGAAAGACAAAAAACAAGGAAAAATATATGAGAAATATAGTAACTCAGAATGTGAACTAATAGCGGTAGAATTTGAATCTGAAAAATTGATTGAACATAGTAATATATAGACCTCCTAATACTAAGAGTTTGACTTAATAATTGAAAATTGGATGATATATGTAGAAATCACAAGGACTGGACTATTCTCCTATCTGGTGACTTCAACTTTCCTTTCGTAGAATGGAAAGAACGAATAGGAGATTGTGGTTCTTGTACTTATACATATAAAAAAGAGAGTAATAGTAGTGCAGAAGATAAGAGGCAATTTGAAAAGCTATTAGATATGCTACTAGAATACAACATTCAACAAATAAATCACCTGCCAACAAGAAAGGAAAATACTTTAGACCTAGTATTTGTGAACGAGATGAATTATGTTAAAGAAATAATAGTTTATAATGCGAGTATTTCAGACCATAATGTCATAGAATTAACAGTTCATTCCAAAGCAAGTGAAAATAGAGATAAGCAAGAAATGAAAAAGTGGGAAGGATATGGAAAATACAACTTCTACAGTAAAAATATAAAATGGTCAGAAATTAATGAAGAATTAAACAAAGATTGGGATAACATTTTCGTAAGTGATGACATAAGGGTAAATACGGAGATATTATATAAAATATTGGAGAAAAAAAAATAGTGGAAAAATATATACCGAAGAAGAAAAGTAAACATCATTCATGCATACCAAGAGACAGAAGGATCTTGTTCCAGAAAATCAGAAAGTGGAAAAAGGGTCTTGCAAAAGAAAAAAAATGCATGGAAAGTTATAGAACTAAAAAGTAAGATAGAAAATGCAGCAACA
This sequence comes from Macrobrachium nipponense, assembly GCF_015104395.2. Taxonomy (NCBI): domain Eukaryota; kingdom Metazoa; phylum Arthropoda; class Malacostraca; order Decapoda; family Palaemonidae; genus Macrobrachium; species Macrobrachium nipponense. The sequence continues at coordinate 133,536,743 of NC_061100.1, read as the reverse complement.
AAAGATTTATACAATCAAAAGAAAATGAAAAACGGGACTTGGAAGAAAAAACCCTATTAAATATCAAGCAAAACCCCAAACTATTATACTCATATGCGAAGAAGATGAATAAAAGAAGAATAGAAATAGGCCCTCTGAGAATTGAAGGGAGATTAACGAATGAAAAAAAGGAAATTTGCAACATACTGGCAGAACGATATAAGAGAGAATTCACCCCTAGAATAGATAATGAAGATAATGATATAGAAGTAAGGGAAGAAAATAGTGAATATTTAGCTGACATAGAAATTAATGAAGCTGATATTGTGCAGGCAATTAATGAAATTAAAAATGGAGCTGCTGCAGGGCCGGATGGAGTCCCTGCTATTTTGTTAAAGAAAGTAGTTCATTCTATCGCAAAGCCACTTGCAATATTATTAAGACAAAGTGTAGATACAGGCAAGATTTATGATGTGCACAAATTAGCAATATATCACCCCTACTTTCAAAAGTGGATCAAAGACTAGAGGCAAGTAATTATAGGCCTGTGAGTCTAACATCACATATTATGAAAGTGTATGAAAGGGTAATGAAGAAAAATATTATGAAACATTTAATAAAAAATAATTTGCTTAATATAGGACACACGGTTTCGTACCCGGAAAAAGTACACAAACCCAACTGTTAGTCCACCGTGAGAACATATTCAAAAATATGAAAAGCGGAAATGAAACACATGTGGTTTATCTAGACTTTGCAAAAGCTTTTGACAAAGTAGACCATAATATATTAGCAAAGAAAATTAGAAAACACAAATATCGTAGATAAAGTAGGAAGATGGTTAAAAGAATTTTTACACAACAGAAAACAGATAGTTATTGCAAACGATGAGAAATCGGATGAAACCAAGGTAATATCCGGTGTGCCACAAGGTACGGTGCTAGCTGCAATATTGTTTGTTATTATGATTGAAGACATAGACAGTAATGTTAAGGATTCGGTAGTGAGTAGTTTGCTGATGACACAAGAATAAGTAGAGAAATTACTTGTGATGAAGATAGAACGCTCTACAAAGAGACCTTAACAAAGTATATGATTGGGCAGAGGTAAAT
>NC_061100.1:133500652-133530652 GCF_015104395.2 Macrobrachium nipponense | reverse complement strand
GGTAGATTCACTTAACGTCAGTTAAGAACAGCGTGGTGGCATGTTTTACGATTGTTCAAGACTAGCATTTGATATGAGTTAGTACTAGGTGTTGATTGAATCTTCGTTTCTTTCCTATGTCTCAGACACGTTCATGGTGGGAGAACCACAGACAGGTAGAACTAAACTGCTCCTGTGCAGGAAACGTGTCTTTGTAGTTATGGTTATCATGTCTGTAATGAATGTTCTTGAAAGTGTAAAGCGAAGATTTGCTTTTCTTGTAAAACGAGTCTGTAATTGGAGTTGTTTTTCTTTCACAAGCACCTCTTGACACGTTTGGTGCAAAGGAGTAGAATTTTGACAAACTTATTTCGATATTCATGAGTTTTAGTTAATGGGGCTTTTGTGGCGTCGTTATGACTTGAACTCTGTGAAGTTAGATGTTATTCGAAATATATACTATATGATTTATGACGACATAAGCATTTCATGATGATTGCCAAAGAAGGTTTGAAATTCGTGGTGAACGCGTATTTGAATCTCATGTTAGCTGTTAAAGAAAATTATGAATTTGGTTTAAAATCATCCCTTATGTACATGAAATTTGATGAGTATATTGTTTGTATAAGATTGCATGCATGACAATTCAGATTTTATTTACGCTTCGTAATTTTGTCATGACAGTTGGAAATAGTACGGACGTTTCTCTGCCGTCAGGGAAAGAATGTTGATTACAGTTAGCCTTTTACGTAGTGTGTGGTATTCCGTATCGTCCCGGGGTCTGGTAATAGCGCGAGATGCAGAAATGTCTCGCGGCAGGAACAGATATATCATGTGGGTGGCTGGAAACGAAGAATTACAAGCGTAATGAATGTTATGAGTTTTGTAATTAGAGTCGGTGCTGGTAATGGCAGTTTTAATGGTTTACTCAACTCGGTAGGTGGACGTAATTACCGTAACTTAATTGAATTCTTCCTTGTGTTTTGCACTAATGAATCATGTTATGCTTCTCTGAGAGGCATTCGCGTAACTGCCTTTTTTTATTGTTATTATATTGTTGTTATAATTTCTGGCCAAAAATAGAGAGGCTTATGCCAGTAGCAAGTTGCTAGTGTTGGACCTTCCTTAGACCATAGTTTCTTTTTTTTTCGTTGCATTTTCATTAATTTTTCATTGAGGTTTCCTCTAGGGTGTCTTTTTCACTTTTTTATAGTTATATTATTATTTTATTATTATTATTATTATTATTATTATTATTATTATTATTATTATTATTATTATTATTATCATTATCTTCACTTCATAATCTCTTAATATTTTTTGGAATGTAAACCCACGCATTTTCCGATATCCAGGAACTAAGAGGACCATTATATTATATTCCCAAGAGTGTCTGTGTTATTGTTGATGATTTACATATTAAGAGAGAACACGAGTTTTAAATTTTATTTGTACAGTAATAACCTTCGCTTGTTTGATTATATGAGCACACTCCGTAGAGTTTTCGGTGACTTAGAGACAATACATTTTCGTACATTTTCAGTTTCCGTTCCGAGTTCCCTCCAAGGAGCCAGTGTTTGAAGCAAAGCGGAGCTCTTGACTTGTACGTCATCTCCAAGCCGAAGTTTAGTATCTTACTCGGAGAAGTAAGACTTGAAAACCTTCCAACTGACAGTAGTATTACAAATTAAGTTGACACAATGGAAGAGTGATTTCCTTTATCAGTGACCCTTAATATCCACACAGTATATGCTGAGTGCGAAACTTCCATATATAATGACTTGAATAGGCATCAGCATTTTACAGGTGTAGTAGCGGACTACGCTTATGGCATGAAACTGCCGAAGGAAAATTTGCGAGTACTTTTGAAACATTACATTTAAAGCCATAAACATATATACGAAATAGATATTGCTAATTTTATGACTCGGTTAAATTCTTATAAGATCTGTACGTAAATAGAAAAAAATGCGTTTTTACGTGGTAGGGGATTTTTATTCTTCTGAGTATCGTACCGTATTATTAGTAAAATTTATAATCGTGTAATAGATTGAGGGAATATCTGTGTATATGATTCGTAAAATCGTCGTTCATATAGGTCGTTGATATAGCTTTTACTTTGTCTTCTTTTCCAAATTTTTCGTTTTTTGCTATGAGAAACAGCCAGGAATTCGTTTTATGAAGGTAGTATATATAAGTTTGAAGTGGCGCTCACAGTAAACATGTAAACAGAAGCTACCCTTTGAGAGAGAGAGAGAGAGAGAGAGAGAGAGAGAGAGAGAGAGAGAGAGAGAGAGAGTAGTGGATCACTTTTGGTTGATCCATCATTACCTGCAGACGCGTCACCTGGTTCCGGTGTCGCGCGATCGTAGAGAGCTCCTGTTTTCTTACCTTCCTCTCATCTCCCTTCCCCCCTCTCTCATGCCTTTCCCTCCTCTCCCATTCAATTACCTCTATTTTCACATGGGAGGGACGTAAAGAATGGTAGTTTCTACCATTACCTCGCTTGTCACCTGTGTTGCTTCATTATTGGTGAGGTAGTGGAATTTAAAAAGGAAAAAAGCCATAAGAAAAGTTTGAGTTGGGTCGAGTTGCGCCTGCCTCTTGGGACGGTTCAGGCGAAGAGAAGATGCAGTGCAGTCAAAGAGAGAAAAATTGGAGGAACTCTTTGAAGAGAGGGACTATTGAGTTCTTTGTTTAGCGCCTCAGAAGAGTATGATAAGGAGCAGACGTTTATTTTCAAGATGTTTTCTTTTTATAATACTTAAGACAAATTATACAGTGCAATCACTTAATGGGTAATTCCTACTTAACATATAGTAATTTCCCAGTATGGTTATCTGTGAGTATTTAAATTTTGTAATACTACCTGAGTACCATATCAGCCCTGATGAATGACGTTTTTCTAGTAATCATTAAGATGGAAAAGCTATGTACAATACCACAGCCAATGCCTTTCATTCAAGAGGGCTTTCTCCTATATACGCATACCGCGTCCGGGTTGCCTGTTATCCTGTGCTTTGTAATTTTTTTTTTTTTTTTTGCACAATAAATTGTTTTCTCTCTTCCTGAAATTATAACTCAGGCGTGTGCGTGTGTGTTCTAGAATTTGGGTTGAAATGTTTGCCAGCTAAGGAACGTCTTTTGATATCTTATTGCTTGTTGTTATTGATATTATTTATTTGCTCTGTCGTAAGTCGCCAGATCCAGCGGTGTACCATTACCAGCCAACATTCGTGCTCGCTGCTTTGCAAATTACAAGCACGCACCCTCGCTGGAGTTTTATGACAACTCCCCTGCTTGTGTCCATTGATCATGCTAATCGTCCACCGTCTAACCACTAGCCTTGGCTCTCTGACATGCAGTGCCGATCATGTCTTCATTATTTACGCTATTTGTTCTTTCTTTCTTTCTTTCTTTATTTTTTTTATGAAGGTGTCTGTTTTATAATATTAGATTAGATGAGGACGAGCTCATGGGTGTGTCAGTTGCTAGACTTGCCCGCGAGGAATTTTTTGTTTGATCTGCCCCTAAGAAATTTGGTGTTGATATGCCCGTTAGAAATTTGTTGTTTGATCTGCCCTTAACAAATTTATTGTTTGATGTGGCCTTAAGAAATTTGTTGTTTGATCTGCCTTAAGAAATATTTTGTTTGATTTGCCCTTAAGAAATTTGATGTTGATCTCCCCGTAGGAAATTTGGTGTGTGACCTGCCTTTGAGAAATTTGTAGTTTAATCTGCCTTAAGAATTTAATGTGTTTGATCTGGCCTCAAGAAATCAGTTTGATCTGCCCCCAAGAAATTGATGTCTGATCGTTTTCTGTAATGAGACGGAAGAATGGGGTGAAATTTCTCTCGTGAATGACTTCACGTGTTAAGTACGAATACGAAGCTATTAGAAGGCTAGAGCATTTGCAAAAGGCTGTGTCATTCCGATTCAGTCAAATAAGGACTCCATTGCGTGAGGTCCCATTGATCGTCTGTAAAACAAGTGTAAACAGATCACAGCAGGAAAGTGTACCATGTCATGTAACCGAGGCATCCCACTGTCATTTCTATGACCGATATAAAGCGATTTTCTTTTATTATGGTGGGAAACTATGTGTAGTACTTACCGTACAATCAATCCCCGTTTCATGCAGGGGTCAGGGAACAGCAGCTCTTATGTGAATCATGATACCTGTCTGTCTCATGTAATAAGTAAGATGTCAGTTTATAAATAACTTATATAAGATTGATTTATAGTTGATGTGCTTTAACATGTCAGTCTTGTAATGGCCACACAAGGGCGCCAATCAACTGTAACCCCGGAATTGAAGCTTCGGTCTATGTAGTTGAATTAAAACTGCCCTAATGGTGTCAGTTGCGCAACTGATGAATTGTTTCGGTTTGGCAAAGTGAAAACATTTTCATGTGTTTTGAACCGACCGTCGAAAGTCTCCGCTCTAATCCTGGAATGAAAACGTTGCCGTCTGACAACCTGATGTGCTTCATTGACAACTTTAATCGGTGCAGAGCATCGTTTTGATTTGACATGCGCGAGTGGCAGTTTCCGTCGAGTTGAGGGCAACATTTTGATGGGGGAATAGCAACGTTTTGTTGATTGGCAACATCTTGCTGGGTGAATTGACGCTAATGATGAATGGCAGGATTTGGTTTTTAACGATTGGCTTTTTCATGTAACGTTTTTGGCCGTGGAGAATGTTTTCATCGTTGAAGGGTTTTGATGCAGTTGACTGGCATCGTTTTAATGTGGTTGAGTATTAAGGTTTGTAATGACTTATCTGGTACCATTTCGACTTTGTTGTGTGAAAACTTTCATTAGGATGAATGTCAGTGCTTCGATATGACTTCATAGCATGGTTTGCAACAGTGAATGAATGGTCACGGTTTTGAAAATGATTGAAATGTTGAGATTTAGTCTACCAAAATGATACTACTACTACTACTACTACTACTACTACTACTACTACTACTACTACTACTAATAATAATAATAATAAAATAATAATAATAATAATAATAATAATGATAATGATATGCTGGAAACAGACCTTCTTTCAAACATTAGAAGAATTGAAAGAATTTTGTATAAACTCAATTCTGTAAATTCTGTCATTATTTTGAATGATACTAATTATAATTATAATAATAATAATAATAATAATAATTATAATTATAATTATAATTATAATAACAATAATAATAGTTGACTTCCTGCATTTTACTTGGTCGCGCCGATAAAATCGACCAGACTTTCAATTCAACTCTAGTTTTTTTTTTCTCTCTCTCTTTGACTGTTCGTACATCCTTGGCGACTCCTTCACAGTTGAAAGGGGGTTCAGTCAGACTTGGTACTAACGCATACCATCACACAGTGATGTGCTTGAAGGGAATTCGTCTCTGTCTGTCTGTCTGTTTGCCCATCTTGTCATCGCAACTCCTTCCGAGGTTAAAAGACTTCAGTCTCCCTGGACAGATGGATTGTAGAGCGTGTGCAGTTTGTCTGTTAGGCCCCGTCCACACGGCCGAGCTTTGCTCGACGAACTTTGTTCGATGTGACGTCAGAAGTGGAGAAACTGAGGTAAAGTTCTGACTTTTCCTGCTGTTCCTCCGCTTCTGACGTCACATCGGACAAAGTTCGTCGACCAAAGCTCGACCTTGTTGACGGGGCCTTAGTGTGCTTGATAAGTGATGGTTCATCTGTGTGTTGGTCAGCATGCTATCACACTTACTTTTTTTAAAATCAAGTACACAATAATTTTTTACAGTAATATGGTTATATACATACCTAATAATTCGAGTTTATCACGAGTCTAAAGGACTTCTTTCATAAATCCATCTGTTACAAATGATTTTAGTTTGTAAACCTCAATGGATTTTAGGAGTCATCTGCAATATTTGACTTTACCTTTGAGAAAACTAAAGGTTTCTATTTCATTAAAGTTTTTAACTCTACTTACCCATATATAGTATAGTTAGTTACATATCAATACGACTGCTGTGTTTTTATCTTTGTTACTTACTCGGTGAATCCAACGCTTTCGTGGTTGAAAGGATTTCTGTTAAGCTGAAGCTCGGTACAAAATTAGATCATGCATGTGCCCATGAAGGGAGTTTGTCCGTGTGTCTGATTGCCTGTCTGTCCAAGAATGTAATAGCCATAAGTTAACGTGTCATTGCATCTCCTCCTACAAGGTTGAAGGGATTTCAGTCGAGTTTGATACCAGGATAAATCCTCTATCATAGACGTATTTGAATGAAGACGGTTTTTCTGTCTGTCCGTATGTGGACCGTCACACCTCCTTATCATAAATCTTAGGCGATTAAAGATATTTTTTTATATCTTTTATTTAAAAAAAATACATTTTAAAGTTCATTTTCCAATTCATACATATACAGTATATGTAATTTATGTACAGAATCAACAAATATATTGTTATATTTTTTATAGGTCAATATACTTAAATTTAGTATGTATATACATACCCATACACTGTATATAAATATGAATTAGACCAACTTGGTATAAAGGTAGTCCTAGCTGTGCGTGAATGGAGATCTCCAGCTGCCAGTCTGTCTCCCCATCGTTGCATAGGCAAGGATACATTGTTATTGTAACTCATTCTACATCATTGATCGTAAGTTAGACATTTAGTCAAACTTGTTATAGTAGATTCACATCAACCGTGCATTTGATGTCTAGGCCCGTTCCTTACGACGCTCCAGATTGGCTGTTGATAAGCCACTCACAGGGCTGGAAACTCTGTCTCTCTCGAGAGTTCACATGTGTAGGGTCTGTGTTCCACCTCTCCTGAGGTATACTTCTTTCAGGAGAGGTGGAACATACATCCTGCCTATGTAAACTCTCGAGAGAAACTGTGACTGTCCAGCCCTGCGATTGGCTTATCAACAGCCATTCGGGAGCGTCGTAAGGGACTGGCCTAGACATCAAATGCACGGTTGATGTGAATCTACTATAGTTACGTATGTAACCATCAAGCTCAGATATTCACGAAGGGATATTGGCCATTTGTTTGTTCGACAGTGCATGTCGTATTTACCACAGTCGTTGCATCATCTCCTGCATGATTGAGGGGATTAGAGTCGAACTTCATTCAAACGCAGATCACCATGCATAGATGTACATGAAGGGAGATTGGCCGTCTGTCTGTCTGTCTGTCAGTGTAATCGAAAGTCCTCCTACACGACCGAGGAAATTTCAGTCAGACTTGTACAACGATAGTCCATCGTACTCAGATATGCATGAACATGTGGCGTTGAAATGACCGAAAATGCCACCGACGCGGCGTCGAGAGTGACATTCAGCTCTCTCTCTCTCTCTCTCTCTCTCTCTCTCTCTCTCTCTCTCTCTTCACACACACACACACACACACACACACACACACACACACACACGCGGTCTGCAGGAATCACAAAGGAATGTAGAGGTGATGTTCTGGCAGCTCCTCTACTTATTCCCATGAAAGTGGTATGATTGTTAGTTTTCCATTTTAATTCGGAGGGAGTACATTCGAAAGGTTGAATTCAAAGGGCTTGACATTCACAAGGTAATGAATTGCTTCTTTCATAGTACATTCAGGTTTAAACGTTTTACAGCCTGACAGTCTTGCCTCGAATTTGGGTTAGAGCATCAACTTTTCACGAGTTAAGTGTCATTTAAACTGCGGTTATAATTGATATTCATAAGAAAACATTTCTCATGAAAAGGGCGATCTTTGCAAGCATGTGGAAGCCCACAATGTAGAGGAACATTCTTTAATTATTATAGATTAGGCCTCTACATAATATTTCCTAACGCCTTTGTTTTTGGAGCTTAGATGAAACGGCAGGCTAGAAAATTGCATATATAGTCAGAGGAAGTGTACATACTTTCTGAATTATTGTGGCCTTAGTGTGATACGAATGAGTGTTTTAAGTGTCTTGCACCAACAACAACCCATCTCTCAGATGTTGTTTAGAACGATTATGAACAGAGATTGATTGGCTCAAACTTTTAATGTTTGACTTTGATTATGTAAAAAAACAAAGACAAAAACACAGCAATCTTATTGATATGTAACTCTCTTCATTGTATATGGATAAGTAGAGCTAAAAACTTTAATGAAATAGAAACCTTAAGTTTTCTCAAAGGTAAAATAAATTATTGCAGATGGCTCCTAAAATCCATTTATGGTGATAAACTAAAATCAATTGTAGCAGATGGATTTAGGAGAGAAGTCCTTTAAACTCGAGATAAACTCGAATTATTAGGTTTGTATACAACAATATTTCTGTAAAAAATTGTGTAAATGAAAATTGCCATATTTGTAAATAAAATTGACATGTTTGTAATAAAATTGCCATGTTTGTAAATAAACTTTATTGATTTAAATAAATGAAAATAAGAACGTTGCTGACTAATTGGAGGGCTTATTATGTGCTCATGATTGCAGTCTTCCTGACAAAAGAAGTGTCAAGTTTCTCTTCTTTAGTCTTTCTGGTTCTGGTATCTGATGACTTGGTAATGACAATCATCATTATCGTCTTCGTTGATGCTGTTGTCTGTTTATATATTGCATATTTGGGTATCATCAGTGGAAAATTTTAGCGTGAGTGAATCTGACTTTTAGAACTTGGAAAGCTACGAAAATATTGGAATTGAGTGATGTTCTTGGAGTCAGGCAACTACAGGATTGTCAGCTCCTTTAGAAAAGAAAGTTGGAAAGAATAAGTGTCATTTGTTCTGAGAATTTCAGTCATGTGATTTAGGATAACACTGTCGTAAAACTGACGGGTTTTGTAGATTTTGATGTTATCAGTGGTACAGAAACTGGCCCTGTAATCCTTTTCCCCCCCTCCTTATTGTGAAGGTATACAAATAATCTCACTCCATTTCTCCGTGTGCATATTTGAACACAACCATAAATTATCGCGCCACTTACGTGTATAAACAAGGACGCGGAAGGCTGAACGCTCTTTATTTTATTTTTTTTAAAGGACTCCATTCATTTTCCCGCTTTATTTAATCTTAATGCACATGCACGTGAGAACTCTCATCGGCATTGAAGGATAGGAAAAAAGAAAAAATACTGAACATCAACGTAGCGAGTTTTCCCGCTCGTGTATCAGTTCGCGGACCCTTCCCGCAGTGCTGCCTGCCTCTCTTCTTCCTTCTCCTAGTAGGCTTTCCTCTCTTTCCTCCATGTGCGTGTTTGTTGCGAGGGTCCCATGGCTCCCGGAAGGCTCCTCTCATCTCTCTCTCTCTCTCTCTCTCTCTCTCTCTCTCTCTCTCTCTCTCTCTCACGCACAGTCCCACCAAGTCAATAGTGGGATCGATGTGGAAGTCCTTAAAAGACTGAATTAAAGAAGATATGTCGTCTTCCAGCCCCCCTCCCATTCCCCCTTTGCCAGACGTACTCTGGAACGCCGCGTCTAAAATTAGATTTCTTCTTCTTCTTGCGTGGCAAAGAGAGAGAGAGAGAGAGAGAGAGATACGGAGGGAAGTGGTGTGGTAGGTAGGAAGGGGAGAAGAGTGCGTGTGTGTGTGTGTGTGTGTGCTTATTGTGATAAAGGTCATCGCCAGGTAGTAACTATTGGCTGTTCAATCCTATTGGATAATTGGGGTAAAGCTATGTTTATTTAATTTGCCGCGTCGAGTGTAGTTTTTCCTCGTGGTTACTCGCTCTTTTCGTTCTTTTTCATTTTATTTTTAATTTTTTATAGACTGTAATGGAGTTTTGTTGGTTCTCTCATTTTCTTCTTATTTTTAGTTCTGCGAAAGGCTGAACTAGGTGAAGTGAATAAGCAGTATTGTCATGGTGTTCGATTCGATATGGTTCTTACATATTAAATTGCCTTAGTTTTAGTATCATTACGTGGAAATACTGATCACTTGAAGAGTGAATCAATTTAGATACTGTAGACTTTTTAAAAACATGATCTGTAACGTGTGGATGTGAAAATAACCAATTTATTTTCATCGCTATTTTAAACTTTACGATTAACTCCCACGATATATAAGAAGAGGGAATAGCAACCTTGACACCACTTTCATTGTTGACCTTCTTGAACTAAGGATTATGTATCGAGGTTTGTGCGTTATCATGGGATGCTTTTTTATTTTTTATTTTTTTATTTTTAGCATTTCAATGACTTAATAAGTGTCCGCTACCTTCCTGATAATGACGTTGGCGACACGAAATCATGTCTTTGGAAGTGATGGAAGAGTAATGGGATTGGTTAGAATCCATCTTTTTTTTTTTTCTCTCTCTCTCTCTCTCGTTGATGTTGCGGGAATAAAGTTGAATGTTTATCGTTTGTTATGGCAGGGTATGAAGCAAGAGGGAACACACATAATTTATTTCTCTTGTAGGCAATTTTAATGTAGTTTTGTTTCATGCATTTGAGGTTTTGTTTGAACCTTTTTTTCCTATTTTTTACCTCTTGCCATTATTCAGCTTCTTTGGTATTTTCGCTTGCTCGGGAAGTAAGCCTACAAGCTACTTTGTTGTTATTGTTCTTGCTGTTGTTGTTGTTGTTTGGGGGTTAGGAAAGGTCTATGGAAAAGCCTAAAAAGGTCTGAAAAAGGGGTTTTGCGTTGAGTTAAAGATACAGGAATTTTAGGAAGTATTTATTAGAATGTCTAGAAAAATTAACAATATGCATGTTAAACAGTAGAGAAAAATAATTTCTAATAAAATATAGCGTAATTATTTTAATTTTCATTTGCCTAGATTTAAGCATGCGCCTCGATTAATGGAGGTCGGATTATGCCTTGTTTTTTCTAGCTTCGACTTCTATCATTGTTCGCCTTCTTTTGTACAGACCAAGAAAAATAGACCAGTAAATAAAGAGGCAAAATCATTATCTGCTGATGTTTTCTTTTCTATTGTGTTGAATTTTTTGTTTAATTAATTAACTACTTTATTTATTTTGCGGAACTTTGATTGGTTTGGGATTTTGACCGTCGTTTTTCAGCGCACAAATTTATTAAGGCTTCAGCTGTTGCTGACTAGATAGTGCAGAATTCATACCCACACAGGCGAAATCCTTCTTATTCTTTTATAGCATCATAAAGCTTCATACTCCCGTAAGGAGTGCGGTGCACTGTAGGCATTACTTAAGGTTCTTTGCAGAGTGCCTTCGGCCCCTAGTTGCAACCCTTTTCGTTCCTTTTGCTGTACCTCCTTTCATATTCTCTTTCTTCCTCTTACTTTCCACCCTCTCCTAACAGTTGATTCATAGTGCAATTGCCAGGTTTTCCCCTTGTTGCAACGCGGAGTCAGAGGAATGTATTTCTGGTGATAGAAATTCATTTCTCGATCTAATGAGGCTTCGCATTCCACAATAAGCTCCAGCCCTAGGAGAGTGGTTAATCAGCTCAGTGGTCTGGTAAAACTAAGATAAACTTAACTTTATCGCTGAATGACCTAATAGTAATAGGTCCCAGTGCGTGGCTTTTGGCCCTAATTCTATATTCAATTATATTGAAGCTTTATACAAACCAAATAAGTTTATGATTTTCGTGGAAGAGGTTGTACCTAATGTGCGCTAGATGCTTTCATTTAATTCCTCGCAATAATTGCTTAGTTATTTAAAAGCATTGAACAAATAGGAATTAATGTTTTATTAGAATTTTAATCATGAACTGGAGGTCACTTGCCATATCTCGGGGATCTGCAGATTCATATCAACCGTTTGCATCTTGTTTTCGCATTAGTTAAATTGAATAATCTCTTCAGAATAAAATGTGATGAGCTACAGGAGGCTGCCTCACTACACCCGACAGTCTACTACTTCTCACAGTTGCTATGAAATGAAGCAACTCCATGATACATCAATCAGTGCTTGAATATATATATATATATATATATATATATATATATATATATATATATATGATAACTTGATCACGAAGTATATAAAATGTGATGCTATGTATAAATAAAGGTTTTTTTTCCACGGAGGAAAAAAAATGAAAAAACGAGTTGGCCGAGTACTTTCGGTCCTATTCGGACCCTTTACTGAGGCATACTGATTTTACAAAGAACACCATAGTCAAAAGAAGGCTTATATATTGACAATTAAAAGCCGCAGTAGTGTTAAAAATATAATTATTTTACAAATATTGTACAATTTAATATCATGAATTTTTACACAAATTTTCCCAACAAAAATTATTATTAAAGAAAAGACGAAAGAAAATATAAATATATATATATATATATATATATATATATATATATATATATTATATATATATATATATATATATATATATATATATATATATATATATATATATATATATACGAGCAAGAGAAAGAGGGAGAGAAAATATCGAACCAGAGAGAGAGAGAGAGAGAGAGAGAGAGAGAGAGAGAGAGAGAGAGAGAGAGAGAGAGAATTAATTACTATATACATGTGAGACTAATTTATTAGTTGTTCATTTATTTTGAGGTCCTTCATAAACATCTTACAAATATATGGGTCCAAATGGTACATTCCCAGACTAAGATTTGGTTGTTTTTATTAGTGATTTGTATAATTGCCGATTCCAGTAAATTTCTTGAAACATAATCATTAGATCTAGCAATTACCGAGGTATCACCCCAATTAATACAATGAGATTTTTCACTCAGATGGATAAACAGTGCATTTGAAGTCTGGGCTGTTCTAACTGAATACATATGCTGCTTAACCCGCTGATTGGAAACACGCATTAAGACAAGAAATATATGGAAAACTTCGTAGAACTACAGACACTTTGATTAGAAAACTGGACAGAAAATTAAACAACCTTATCAACGACAGTGATTGGACCAATAATGATAGAAGTGATTGTGTGGTGAATTTATCGAGCAAACAAATAAGTGATAATGCAGTGCGCGTATTAGGCTTTGGGCTGTCTTTCTTCATTTGTAACAAACCCTCAGCTCTATCAATAGCGACATCTTTATATAAGTTTGAAAAATACTGTGACCTACCACAAAATCATTTAGACATTATCAAAGGCATGACATATAGTGCTACGCATGCCTACCATGAAGATAACTTCCCCGCTCGCTACAGAAAAAGTTTAAAAGAATTGAAGAATGATAATAGCTTACACATTACCAAGGCTGATAAATCCAATAGTTTAGTGGTTCTTGATAAAACTGACTACATATCACGCATGCATATTTTACTAGAGGATGAAATAACTTACAAAAAACTCGCAAAAAATCCGTTGGACCAAGTAATAAAAAACTTTAATATCAATATCAAACAAATTCTTAAAGATAAAAAAGAACTTTTGTGTCAGTTAACTGTAAAGTGTCCCTCTTTACCTTATTTATATGGCCTAGTCAAAACTCATAAGGAAAACAAACCTATGCGCCCAATTATTAGTACTGTAGGATCAATTGCTTATAAACTATCTAAATATCTTACTAAACTGTTATCCCCCGCTACTAGGAAACTGTATCTAATTCACACATCCGGAATTCTCTTGATCTTGTGGAAAAATTAAATAACATTGTACTAAACCTAGCGATATTTTTGTCAGTTTTGATGTATGTTCTTTGTTTACACAAAAGTCCCTATTGACTCTGTGCTAGAATATTTAAGTAATGAACTTGTACTGCATGAATTGCCTGTCCGTTAGTCACATAATTTCCTTAATTAAGTTATGTATTTGTGATTGCAGATTTATTTTAATGGAGAATATTACCAACAAATATTTGGTATGGCCATGGGTAACCCTTTATCACCTCTCCTTTCAAACTTATATATGGAATTTTTTGAGAGACAACACCTCCCGAATATCACACTTATCCCCTTAAAATGGTTCCGATATGTCGATGATATTTAGTAGTCTTACCTGGTGGTATCGATGTAAATGATTTACTGTCTAAATTGAATAATTTAGTGCCATCCATAAAATTCACTGTTGAAATTGAAAATAACAATGTCATCCCTTTCCTAGATGTATTAATACATAGAGAATCTTTCCAATGCAAATTCAGTATTTATAGAAAACCCACAAATAATTTAACATATGTACATTTTTATTCTGGCCACCATCTTAGTATTAAAAATTTCAATTTTTTCTTCTATGTTCCTACGCGCTTTGCGTATCACGAGTCCACAATACCTGGACCAAGAAATAGAATACATAAAAAAGATAGGAAACGATCTCTGCTACCCACCTCAATTTAATTGATTTATGTTATCAAAAAGCTCATAAAAAGTTTTATAATGTTGCTATTAATGAAAAAGAAATCCCTAAAAATGTACTTAGCTTACCTTATTTTCGTGGATTTGAAACCATAAAATCAATATTTAAATCATTTAATGTTAATGTAGTGTTCTCTTATAACAATACCATTAAAGATATGCTAATTAAGAATAGTCCCATAACAAATAACATCATTTACAAAATTCCTTGTAAGGATTGCCCATCGTTTTACGTTGGTCAGTCTAGTAAAAATTTATGTGTTCGGGTTAAGCAGCATATGTATTCAGTTAGAACAGCCCAGACTTCAAATGCACTGTTTATCCATCTGAGTGAAAAATCTCATTGTATTAATTGGGGTGATACCTCGGTAATTGCTAGATCTAATGATTATGTTTCAAGAAATTTACTGGAATCGGCAATTATACAAATCACTAATAAAACAACCTAAATCTTAGTCTGGGAATGTACCATTTGGACCCATATATTTGTAAGATGTTTATGAAGGACCTCAAAATAAATGAACAACTAATAAATTAGTCCCACATGTATATTAGTTATTCATTCTCTCTCTCTCTCTCTCTCTCTCTCTCTGGTTCGATATTTTCTCTCCCTCTTTCTCTTGTCGATATATATATATATTTATATTTTCTTTCGTCTTTTCATTAATAATAATTTTTGTTGGGAAATTTGTGGAAAAATTCATAATATTAAATTGTATATGCTCCCGTGTTGTTTTCAAAATGTACTGTTTTTCTGGAAGAATCACTTGTTTACCGCGGTATCCTTCAAGGTGTGGCTAGCCTATGACTCCTCCTCCTGTCTGTAGAGTGAAAATCACCCTTATGGCTAATTTGGTAGTGTCAGTTTGTATATTAAGCCTTCTTTTGACTATGGTGTTCTTTGTAAAATCAGTATGCCTCAGTAAAGGGTCCGAATAGGACCGAAGTACTCGGGCCAACTCGTTTTTTCATTTTTTTTCCTTCGTGGCAAAAAAACCTTTATATATATATATATATATATATATATATATATATATATATATATGTGTGTGTGTGTGTATATGTATATGTATATATATATATATTTATTACATATATATATTTATTTTCGATGTGGTGAGGCAGTCTCCGATAGTTATAACATACATACACTACATACTCATGTATATACATACATACATACATACTTAAACACACACACACACACACACACACACACACACACACACATATATATGTATATATATATAGTATATATATATAT
Organism: Macrobrachium nipponense; assembly: GCF_015104395.2. Taxonomy (NCBI): domain Eukaryota; kingdom Metazoa; phylum Arthropoda; class Malacostraca; order Decapoda; family Palaemonidae; genus Macrobrachium; species Macrobrachium nipponense. The sequence continues at coordinate 133,515,189 of NC_061100.1, read as the reverse complement.
ATTGTTAATATCTTCTTAGATATCTTTCCCCAGTCTACATGTATTTCCTGGTTAGATCTTCAGCACGTGTGTTGAAACCGTTATGGAATGTTGTAATTCTGACCTTAGATCTCGTATGATTAGAATTTGAGATTTTGTAATTAATTTGTGTTGCAAACACATTGCTTTGCCGGATGCCTTTACCCCGTGATGCCAACCGTGATGTTTATTTGATGCCAGTTTCTACAGTATTATGAATGTTATTCACATTAACCCCCTCAGATTGCAGCGGATATTTCCTGTTTATTATTATTATTATTATTATTATTATTGGTATTATTATTATTATTATTATTATTGAACTAAGGATCCTCCGTAACGAGGCTGTAATATTGACAATTAAAAGCCACAGTAGTGTTAAAAATATAATTATTTTACAAATATTGTACAAAAATATATTTTCACCACTACTGTGGCTTTTATTGTCATTATTATTATTATTATTATTATTATTATTATTATTATTGTTTTTTACTCTATCACAGTCCTCTAATTCGACTGGGTGGTATTTATAGTGTGGGGTTCCGGGTTGCATCCTGCCTCCTTAGGAGTCCATCACTTTCCTTACTATGTGTGCCGTTTCTAGGATCACACTCTTCTGCATGAGTCCTGGAGCTACTTCAGCCTCTAGTTTTTCTAGATTCCTTTTCAGGGATCTTGGGATCGTGCCTAGTGCTCCTATGATTATGGGTACGATTTCCACTGGCATATCCCATATCCTTCTTATTTCTATTTTCAGGTCTTGATACTTATCCATTTTTTCCCTCTCTTTCTCTTCAACTCTGGTGTCCCATGGTATTGCGACATCAATGAGTGATACTTTCTTCTTGACTTAGTCAATCAACGTCACGTCTGGTCTGTTTGCACGTATCACCCTATCCGTTCTGATACCATAGTCCCAGAGGATCTTTGCGTGATCGTTTTCTATCACTCCCTCAGGTTGGTGCTCGTACCACTTATTACTGCAAGGTAGCTGATGTTTCTTGCACAGGCTCCAGTGGAGGGCTTTTGCCACTGAATCATGCCTCTTTTGTACTGGTTCTGTGCAAGTGCCGAGCATTCACTTGCTATGTGGTTTATGGTTTCATTTTTCATATTGCACTTCCTACATATGGGAGAGATGTTTATTTCCGTCTATCGTTCTTTGAACATATCTGGTTCTTAGGGCCTGATCTTGTGCCGCTGTTATCATTCCTTCAGTTTCCTTCTTTAGCTCTCCCCTCTGTAGCCATTGCCAATTGTCATCGCTGGCTAGTTCTTTAGTCTGTCTCATGTATTGTCCGTGCATTGGTTTGTTGTGCCAGTCCTCTGTTCTGTCTGTCTTTCTCCTGTCTCTGTATATTTCTGGGTCTTCGTCTACTTTTATTAGTCCTTCTTCCCATGCACTCTTTAGCCACTCGTCTTCACTGGTTTTCAGATATTGCCCCAGTGCTCTGTTCTCAATGTTAACGCAGTCCTCTATACTTAGTAGTCCTCTCCCTCCTTCCTTTCGTGTTATGTATAGTCTGTCCGTATTTGCTCTTGGGTGTAGTGCTTTGTGTATTGTCATATGTTTCCTGGTTTTCTGATCTATGCTGCGGAGTTCTGCCTTCGTCCATTCCACTTTTCCTGCGCTGTATCTGATTACTGGCACTGCCCATGTGTTTATGGCTTTTATCATATTTCCTCCATTGAGTTTTGACTTGAGTATCGCCTTGAGTCTCTGCATATATTCTTTCCTGATCGTGTCCTTCATCTCTTGGTATTTTATATCCCCTCCTTCCATTATTCCCAGGTATTTGTATCCTGTCTCATCTATGTGTTTGATGTTGGTCCCATCTTGGTAGCTTTATCCCTTCAGTTCTCGTTACTTTTGCCTTTTTGTATGTTGACTAAGGCGCATTATTAGTTATTATTATATTATTATTATTATTTTATTATTATTATTATTATTATTATTATTATTATTAGAATTAAACGATTTACTGAGAGATTGTTCAGCTATGTCAATTTAAAAGAGTTTAACAGCAAAATATTTTTGTATCATCATTATTATGAATTGTGAGCATTTTGCACAAGGTGTTTAGTTCACAAAACCCCAGCCTTTATATTTTCAGTTTATTAGTTCGCTATCGAATTTCTCTTTTGTCGTTTTGTTGGGTGGCGTCATAGGTGTAGAACACACACACACACACACACACACACAGAGAGAGAGAGAGAGAGGAGAGAGAGAGAGAGAGAGAGAGAGAGAGAGAGACTTCTATGTTAGTAAGGAACTGTTCCTTCAGTTCTTCAGGGAAAAAAACTGATTTTGAATATAATACAAGAGAAAGAGTGGCAGACTCATTTGTTGATTGGATTCTCAGCCTCCTTTAGTTCCTTAGTTGTCTTTGCTGTCTTTGAAGTAATTGTGGTGTTGGAGGTATTTTATTTGTTGGCAAGTTCATGTTACATATCATATGAAACGTTTCGTTGGAATGTAATCTACACCTGATTCTCTGCAGGGCTCTTTGGAGAGAGAGAGATTCTTTGTTTTTGAATCGTATTTATGTTTGAGAGAAAGAGAGAGAGAGAGAGAGAGAGAGAGGGAAGAGAGAGAGATAGAGAGAGAGAGAGAGTAGAGATTCTTTGTTTTTGATCGTGTTTTGTGTGTGTGGAGAGGAGAGGAAGAGAGGAGAGAGAGAGAGAGAGGTTAAAGTATGGCTAATACAAATTCACTAAAACCGTAAGTTATTGAAAGTCATTCGTGCACAATGAATTAGACTTGATCTGTGCTTTTTGACGAAGATTTTTAGTGAAATAATATAATAATAATAATAATAATAATAATAATAATAATAATAATAATATACTTAGCAACGGATGTACCGTTCCGTGAGCGAGAAAAGATGGGACGAGTGGCATCTACTCAGTGTTCGTAGCTACATCGAAATGTTTGATGTAAAAAGAAAGAAAAAAAAAAGTTTGCCCATTGAAAGACATTCAATGGAATTGTGATTTCCGTGAAAGTATAGACATCAGTTAGGCAAAGAACTCGCTTTATATACATATATAAATATATTTGTATTTATAATATTTATATAAAATATATTTTTTTATCGAGATCGCCACGACGTAACACGCACACGCAAACAGGCAGACAGCCAGCCAGCCAGACACATGCAAGCACGCACGCACAATCAGCTGCCGTATTATAGATGAAAGCACTTCAGTTTCATTTGATCTCTTGTTATGTTAAAGGTTGCATCAGAGCCATTGACATCCAGACAGATATTTTATTGGATCCCGGTCTGTAACTGGGGTACATCTGGCGAAATTATGCACAGGGTGGTACCAGTGGTGTCTATTCATGCTTGCGTTATTTTCCAGTGAATAGCATGAAAGGGTGTCAACATAATACATTTTCACAGATAGGGCTGCAGCTTTTACTTTTTTATTGTAGTTGCTACCAAAAAAAATTTTGATTGCCAATACGGCTACATATTTTGTCATTTGTTCTTGAAAAGATTTTGACCATACACTCACATGATTATGTCAGTGTGTTCCTAGATTTTATGTTTGAGTTTTATGCTTTTATAAAGGGCACGTAATGGTTATGCAATATCAAGTCGATTGTTCAGGTATTGAAATACTCTTGCAGAAAAAAGGAGTGTTACACTCTCAGGCTGTGTTTAACATTGTGCTAAAATAAATATGATATAAAACTGTGCTTGGAATATTTGACAGGAGTATAGCCGCAACATGTTATTTGAGAATAAGCTTACCATTCCTCAGGAATGTTGTGTTTTCCTGTGATAGTCTCCTTCGGGAATGATGAACCCGACCTTTGAAAAGAAACAAGTATAATAATTTTTGCCAGAAGAGGAAGGAATTACTTCACATTCCAATCACGCTAGGTTAATTATAAGCGCATACTGTGATACAGATGCGATGCACGCAACAAACAAACTACAGTATTTCAAAGACATTTTTCTTCAAATATCTGCCTGGCTGGCGACCGCATCCTGAAAAACGGGATGATTACTCTTTAATAAGTTGGCTTCCAATATTCTCTGTACCAACCTTCCCACCTGTTCCATTCAGATGGGGCCACAGAATACTTCCTCGGAACCGGAAATGATTAGACTGCCTGCCGAGATGATTTCCGCTTGAATAGGAATCTATCATTGTCCGGTTCATTTCTGCTTTCCACGCTTGCGGATCAACCTGTAGTGTCGTCTTTGAAGGGCGCTTTCATTGTTGTATTTCAATTTGATGAACGTTAATGCCTCCGGACTCAAATGCATGTCGATTTATGAGCTAGCCTCTCTCTTCTTCCCCACCCCCGTCACCTTCCAATCTCGTATTTCATGACTTCAGTCTTTATGTAGCATGTTATCGCTGCAATTATTCATTTCTCATCTTGAGGTATTATCTCTCTCTCTCTCTCTCTCTCTCTCTGTCTTCTAGGTAAAACAACTTCTTGCAATGACCATAGCCTCTACTTTGTTGGTTTCTGCGCCCGTCACTTGTCAAACTTTCGTCCTCCCCATCCCCATTCCCATTCCCATTCCCATTCCCATTCCAGCTGCCGCAGACTCTCCCAGGCGAATCCTGTTGATGAAGATGGTCAAGCGAGTGAGTATCCAGCGACCCCTCAAAATGACAGATATCGCTTTTGCTCTGCGGGGCAACTTGGGCGACATGTTTCTCTCTCCCTTGTTTCCCACCCAACACCTTCTACCAACTGGGGAATCTCCTTTTAACTTCGCGGACAAGGAAATCCGAAAGTTTTTAAAAGAGAGTCTCTCTCTCTCTCTCTCTCTCTCTCTCTCTCTCTCTCTCTCTCTCTCTCTCTCTGCGGTCCCCATTTTCTTCTCTTGTCTTACTAGGGTTTTGGAAAGGAAGGAATGAGGAAAGGAGGGGTTGGGGGGTGGGGTGGGGGTGGGGGAAGAATTTCATAAGAACCTTCAAGAAGTTTTGTCTTGGTCGTTTGGGAGGGGCAGGTGTCTCCCTGATGAGAGGTAGGGAAAGAGGGGAAAACTTCTCAGAAGTTCTCTCTGTAAGTGCCCTACAGCTTGCAGAAATGTCCCCTACCCTTTTTTTATTTTTATTATTATTTTTTTTTATTAAATTATAAAAAGGAAGAAGAATTTGTAATGCTCATATATGGGAAACGCCCCTTCTCTCGTCGATGAATTTGAAAATTGTTCACTGTTAAATAGAATTAATAAAATGTCCCTTTGAAAAATAAGGTTATGACAAGGAGAAAGCTGAACGTCTTGTCATTGTTGTACCAATATGGAGCTTATTTTTAATGGTAAATCAGTCATATTCGCAAATAAGTAACCACGTTTTCCGAAAACTGCAATTAACCTCTGTAACCATTATGCAGTGTTTCATTTTCTCAAGTAATTTAGTAAAAGCTGTTTGCCATTGCTGCTAATTAGTTGTGGTATGTGGACCACAAATACTTCTCGTTTATTTCAACTTAATCAGCAGTGGCAGGTCGTCTGTACAGTGTACATCCTGGCTTTCACGTAATTATCCATAATTAGTTCACGTCTCCGTATCACGTGGTCACGAGTTTCATTTTGTTTTATTTATCAGCAAGCTTCTTCAAACATTGTCGAGGCATGATTTGTAGTCTTATCTTCCCAGAAGCATCTTGGATGCTTGAGGGAGATTGATTTTTTATTTATAAATATATATATATTTTTTTTTTTTACTTTTTTCGTATGCTAAAGCTTTTGCTGACTTTGTTTTTTTAACCTTTTGTTTATGCTAAAGTTTTTGTTGCCATTGTTTTTTTTAACTTTTGTCGTAGGTTGAAGTTTTTGCTCTTTGTTTTAACTTTTTGTGTTGATGTTTTTGCTGCCTTTGTTGTTTTAACTTTATTCGTGTGTGGAAGTTTTTGCTGCCTTTGTTGTTTTAACTTTTTTCGTGTGTGGAAGTTTTTGATGCCTTTGTTTTGCCTTTGTTGTTTTAACTTTTTTCGTGTGTGGAAGTTTTGTGCTGCCTTTGTTGTTTTAATTTTATTCTAGTGTGGAAGTTTTTGCTGCCTTTGTTGTTTGAACTTTTTTCGTGTGTGGAAGTTTTTGCTGCATTTATTGTTTTAAATTTTTTCGTGTGTGGAAGTTTTGTGCTGCCTTTATTGTTTGAATTTTTTTCGTGGGTGGAAGTTTTTGCTGCATTTGTTGTTTTAACTTTTTTCGTGGGTGGAAGTTTTGTGCTGCCTTTATTGTTTGAATTTTTTTCGTGGGTGGAAGTTTTTGCTGTCTTTGTTGTTTTAACTTTTTTCGTGTGTGGAAGTTTTTGCTGCCTTTATTGTTTGAATTTTTTTCGTGTGTGGAAGTTTTTGCTGCCTTTATTGTTTGAATTTTTTTCGTGTGTGGAAGTTTTTGCTGCATTTATTGTTTTAAATTTTTTCGTGTGTGGAAGTTTTTGCTGTCTTTGTTGTTTTAACTTTTTTCGTGTGTGGAAGTTTTTGCTGCATTTATTGTTTTAAATTTTTTCGTGTGTGGAAGTTTTGTGCTGCCTTTGTTGTTTTAACTTTTTTCGTGTGTGGAAGTTTTTGCTGTCTTTGTTGTTTTAACTTTTTTCGTTGGAAGCTTGAGGTGTATCCTGTATTCGTGGAAGCACTTGGGGTCTGTTTTCTGTTGCAGTCCCTCCTGAAATAACCACATGTATCGCAAAACTTTCTTTTTGTTTTTCTTTCCCCTGTTTGGAATACCCAGGAGGGCATTCTCTGGGGCCCTCCCTGTCAGTTAAAACCTCAGCGTCACGTGACTCCTCCCACACACACATGACTAATGACGACGGTACTCCGCAGGCAAACCCCGGGGTGTCTCCTGGAGGGGAACCTGGCAATCTTTTGTGCTTCTGAGGAAGACTCTCGCCCATTTCCGGATCAAGGGGCACCTCCCCTTCCTGTGCCCAAAGGTCATTCGCTCCCCCTCCCCCGTTTCCTCCGCCCGCAGGTCATCGTGATGACTTTGGGACAGGAAGCGAGTCCTTTGCTCGATATTGCCACTCATTTAGAGGGTCCGGAATGACTGCACAATGGGATTCTCCTCGACTGGAAGCATTTTCAAGGACACCGTCATCAGTCCTCCTACTTCCGCTACTGACGCTGTTGACAGATTTCATCTAGTGATTTTCTTTATAGTTTTCCTTTTTTTTCTGTATCAGATTTTCTTCTCAAGGCGTTGAGCCTTTTGGCAGACGTACAGGTGTTTTTCTAGCTGCTTTATTGATGGCGTTTCTGCCGACCCCAATAAGAACAGCTCTTGAGGAGATTCTATCAGAATTTCCCACCACCTGCTTCCGGTGTTGCCTTTGAGGGGTCGCTGCATTGCAGCTCAGTAGTGAACTGAATAATCCATTAAGAAATGCTGTCATATTCTGTATGAACAAAAAAAGTGACAATATCGCCATCGTTTGAGCTCAGTCTTTGTGACTAGAGGAAGGGGTGTAAACATTTTGGGAAGTATTTTGGAAACGGTTGAAAACGCCGGATTGGCCTTGCAAAACCTGTCCTAGCGCTAAACCACTACTTCCTCTTGCACCGGAACGGACAGTCAAATAGCAGCAGCGGAAACAGCAGCTCTTGGATGGGTGGATAAAAACACACAAAGACTTCTGCAGAAATAAACACACACACACACACACACACACACATATATATATATATATATATATATATATATATATTATATGTATGTATGTATGTATGTATGTATGTATGTATGTACTATATATGCACTAGCAAGTATTTATGTAAACTGCCTCCAGCCTAGAAGTACTTATCTTTCACAATACAAATACATCTTCACACTTTATCCATCTACTGAAACGCACCAATAAATGTATATATATTACATATATATTACACATATAACACACGCACACACACACACACACACACACACACACACACACACACACATATATATATATATATATATATATATATATATATATATGTGTGTGTGTTGTCTATATATATCTATATAGATATTATATATATAGTATTATCATATATATTATATATATATATATAAAAGCATTTGTTTTAATCATGATCAGTTTTATATATATTGACATTTACATGAAATTCTGTTTGAAGTCTGACTAAAAACACTCGATTTTTAATTTTTAAACATTTATGAATTATTTTTTCAATCATATGCAGCTATGACTGGAGTGGAAAAATGGTGATGATTACTAATTTATCACTAAAGCAAAAACCATTTACTAGTTTTATTTCATCAGCAAAAGCACGGCTTTATTATTTGTTGTGTATTTTTCATTTGCTAAATTTATTTTTCGAGTGTCATTTCTGCTCGCTTGATACCGCATGCATATTTCCAGAGGCTTTTAATAGTGGCTGCCTAATACATTTAATTATTGGTCAGTGTTCGTTTTAGCTGATCAGTTCAATTGACGTGATGCATTGTGGGCAATGGACGGAAAGTCATGTTTCCTTTTATTTACGCCAGTTCTGATTATCTTTGGTGTTTTCGTGTGGAACTTTGTTCGATTTTTATGTAGGTGATGTTCCAAAGATGTGGCCCCTGGGCCAAGTCATCACTGACAGGAATAATTTCTTCTTGAGTTTTAAACGTACGCAGTAGGCTACGGCCAATCTTTAACTTTAGAGAGTAGACTACAGTGAAACTTAAACTTTATGGAGTAGAGTGTAGCGAAACAAACTTTAAGGAGTAGACTGGGCGAAACTTAAACTTTACGGAGTAGACTACCGTGGAACTTAAACTTTGTGGAGTAGAGTGTAGCGAAACAACTTTAAGGAGTAGACTGGGGCGAAACTTAAACTTTACGGAGTAGACTACCGTGAAACTTAAACTTTGTGGAGTACTGCGTCGAATCTTTAACTTTACGGGGTAGACTACAGTGAAACTTAAACTCTATGGGATAGATTACGGCGAATCTTAAACTTCAGGCTGTAGACTACAGTGAAACTTAAACTTTACGGAGTAGACTACAGTGAAACTTAAACTTTGCAGTGTAGATTACGGCGAATCTCAAACTTCAGGCAGTAGACTACAGTGAAAGTTAAATTTTACAGAGTAGACTACAGTGAAACTTAAACTTTTAAGAGTAGACTACAGTGAAACTTAAACTATAAGGAGTAGACTACAGTGAAACCTAAACTTTAAGGAGTAGACTACAGTGAAACTTAAACATTACGGATTAGACTGTGGCGAATCATAAATTTCACGAACTAGACTATGGTGCATCTTCAACTTTAGTGAGTAGACCACGGCAAATCTTAATTAAACTCTGTGGAAAAGATTAAACTTTATGGAGTAGACTACTTCCTGTCTGTAATTTTACAGAGTAGACTGTAGTGAATCTTTAAATTTATAGTTGACCATGGCGAATCTAAAACTTTACGGGGTAGACATTTATATATATATGTATATATATATATATATATATATATATATATATACTATATATATATATATATATATATATATATACAAAATATATGTTTAATTACTGCGGTGTGTAAGCTTTTAGTGGAAATTATATATATATATATATATATATATATATATAATATATATATATATATGTATGTATATATACCATTTATATATATATTATATATATATATATATATATATATATATATATATATATATATATACATACATAAACATCGTACACACATATGTATACATATATCTATGGTGTAAGCTTACAGTGCACAGTGCAGTATATAGTATGTATATATATGATATATATATATATATATATATATATATATATATATGATATATATATATATACACTAAGCTTACAAACCACACCAGTAATTAAACAATTCAGTAATGCATTTAAAAGTAAGTCGAAAAATTCCTTTTATTGAATCCCTAACGTGGAAAAATCTCAGGACGCAAAAAAAAAAAGAAAAAAAAAAAGACGAAAATTTATTTGCGAGCAAAGCCAACAATTGTTGTTTGGGGGTAAGCGGCTTATTTTACATTACTGTGCTTCATGTTTTTGTCGAGTGAGAGTTCCTATTTTCCCTTCAAACATTCCAGCAATTTCATGTTTTTTTTTTTTTTTTTTTAAGGATACCAGTTGGTACTCGAGAGATTATGAAGCTGAAGTAAAGGAGTTATTGGTTGTCATTTCCAGTTACTCATTGTGAGAGAAAACTGAAAGAAGACTGGAGAGAGAGAGAGAGAGAGAGAGAGAGAGAGAGAGAGAGAGGGGTAGAGGGCGGGTGGGCGGTTGCTTATCGATGCTTCTGAATTCTAAAAACAAAATAATACTTATAATGATCGTCAAAAGTTCAGATAATTCCGTAATTTGGGCGTTATGTAATGTGGTTTTAATAAAACTAAGAGAAAACTAGAGAGAGAGAGAGAGAGAGAGAGATAAGGAGGGGATGGAGGGGCAACTTTTAATACATAAGAATCCCCCCCCCCCCCCCCCCCCCGCCACAAATAATAAAAAAAAATAAACGTCAAGATTTCTCTTCATTCCATAATTTTGCTGTTTTGTTAAATGGTTCACGGTATATGACATTTTCCCTTCCAGATCTTTGAATCTACCATGTGTATACTTTAGTTTTCTGTAAAAGAAAACGTCTGAGATGGCTATTTGTCTGTCCGTCCGCACGTTTGTGTCCGCACTTTTTCTGTCCGCACTTTTTCTAACCGCACTCAGATCTTAAAAACTACTGAGGCTAGAAGGCTGCAAATTGTTATGTCGATCATCCACCCTCCAATCATCAAACACACCAAATTGTAGCCCTCTAGCCTCAGTAGTTTGTATTTTATTTGACGTTAAATTAATCCATGATGGTGTGTCTAACACCGGGCCTAGGCTGAGAGTTTCATAAAGCTTTATACGTTGTACAAAAGAATCGATGGCGCATTTTTTTTTTACTTGCTTTATCTTGAAGGCAATGGAATGGGAATCTAATTCCTGTGGGTAGCCCAGGCTTGAAGTCACCAGTTGAAAGAAAGACGTGAGAATTGAGAGCGGGACCTAACCTCAGAGGAAGGAAAACAGAAGCGTGTAGAGAATGCCAAAAATGAAAGTGATTATTTACTTGGTGATTGAAGTTGAATAAATACAGTGTTCGCACGAGGAAAAGAGAGAAATAAAATAAAATGTTCGCACGAGGAAAAAGAGAAGAATAAAATACAGGGTTCGCACGAGAAAAAAAAAGAGAGGAATAAAATAGTGACCAGTCGCACGAGGAAAAAGAGAGAAAAATAGTCCAAAGTGAATTATGATAAAAACCCGATAAAAAAAGCAAATAAAGAAAAAGAGAATGACAGTGAAGAAAAAGACCGAGTGTATACAATGCCAATGTCAGAAAAACTGTGGAATAGGAGCATGAAAGCGACATTCCTCACTTTCACAGTCAACGGACAGACCTGAGAGAGAGAGAGAGAGAGAGAGAGAGAGAGAGAGAGAGAGAGAGAGAGAGAGAGAGAGAGGTTTTACTGAGTGATCTTCCAGAGCCATAAATGAAACACTTGTCCCTCGCATTAGCCCACTTGTATTCTGTCTGAATTTGATTGAGGCGAGAAGAGGAAGTATGTTTGATGTTATGTAGATCTATTTGAAGATAAAGTATTTTGAATTTTGTGTAGATTTCTTTGAAGAGTGAGTATTTAGAATATTTTGTAGATTTCTTTGAAGAGTGAGTATTTAGAATATTTTGTAGATTTCTTTGAAGAGCGAGTATTTAGAATATTTTGTAGATTTCTTTGAAGAGCGAGTATTTAGAATATTTTGTAGATTTCTTTGAAGGAGCGATAGAGAATATTTTTTTGTAGATTTCTTTGAAGAGCGAGTATTTAGAATATTTTGTAGATTTCTTTGAAGAGTGAGTATTTAGAATATTTTGTAGATTTCTTTGAAGAGTGAGTATTCAGAATATTTTGTAGATTTCTTTGAAGAGCGAGTATTCAGAATATTTTGTAGATTTCTTTGAAGAGCGAGTATTTAGAATATTGTGCAGATTTCTTTTGACGAGTCATTGTTTAGAATATTTTGCAGGTTTCTTTGACAAGTGATTATTTAGAATATTGTGCAGATTTTTTTGAAGAGTTGAGTATTTAGAATATTGTGTAGAATTATTTGGAGAGTGATTTTTTAGAATAATGTGTATAGGTTTCTTTGAAGAGTGATTATTTTGAATATTGTGTAGATTTCTTTGGAGAGTTAATTGTTTTGACTATTGCGTAGATTTTTTTTTTGAGTATTAAGTATTTAGAATATTAAGTATACTTCTTTGAAGAATGAGCATTATGAATAGTATGGACATTTCTTGAAGGTCTCGAGAAGAGAAAAGAAAAGAGTTTATTGATATGTACCCTGTCAGACATAAGTTTTGCCCATTTGCATTACCTTCCCTTATTTCATGACTGTTCCGTAACTCCGACATTGAGCAGATTTCTCTTTGAAGTTCTAAGTTTGTCCTTTTACCCGAAGATGCTGAAAAAGATATATGTCCACTTTCCCGGCAATTATTATTTTTAGTTTCCTGTAAAAGAAAACTATTGAGATGGTTATTTGTCTGTCCGTCCGCACTTTTTCTGTCCGCCCTCAGATCCTCTCAGCCACTGAGGCTTCAGAGCTGCAAATTGGTATGTTGACCATCCACCCTCCAATCATCAAACATACCAAATTACAGCCCTCTAGCCTCAGAAATTGTTATTTTATTCAAGGTTAAAGTTAGCCATAATCGTGCTTCTGGCAACGGTTTAGGACCGGCCACCACCATGCCGTGGCTGGAAGGTTCATGGGCCGCGGCTTATACAGCATTATAGCGAGACAACCTAAAAATAGATTTATTTTCGGCGCATTTTTTACTTGTTTCATTTAGAAGTGACTTTACTTAGTTTCAGACGAGTCACTTGTTGGGAAATATAACCACAAACTGTCTTACTATCCTTAATGGTATGGAAGAATGCTCTAGTTTCTGTGCAATGAGACTGGTAATGACTAGACATCCTCACAATCTTCTTCACCCTTTTCCCTTACATAACAAAATTTCCGCCCCAGTTTTTATCCCTCGAGAAAAGATGGAAGGGCAACGTCCCTATCACCATCGACGCAGAAAGAATTGCCAAGGGAATATCCTACTCGACTCCCTTGAGAATGCAGTCGAATTGACATGACGAGACGCATTCAACACTTCAGGGCGACCACCAATCAGTTGCCCCCTTTTGGAAATTGGCCCCATTTGGCCGGGAAAATTTGCGCGGAAACTCGTCGTTGGCTTCATTCAAAGTTTTCCCCCCAAGTTGCCTTCGATTTATTAATGGAGTTTTTGCAACCTGCAACTTGTGTTTGCGGTGGTTCAATTGCCACTTACGAATGATCTGATTTCCTTTGGCTGGGTTGAGGAAGCTGTTTTTATTTTTTATCTTTTTTCTCCCTCCCTTTTATGTTTGAGAGAGAGAGAGAGAGAGAGAGAGAGAGAGAGAAGGGGGTGGGGGTTCCAGGTGATCTGTCATATGCACACCACATACAGCTGGTCAATGGGGGTTAAAAGGACCACGTCATATATATCATCCCTCCCCTATTTTATCCTGTTAGTTTCGCTCGTCATGTTCTTCCTTTGCGGGAAGTTGGGCCTCTTCCATGCAGTGACACACTGTCTACAGTGTACCAGAGTTTCGGTAGGATGTAAAATCCTTTTCCCCCCATCTGTCTAAGGTCCTGGTTCGCAGTACATGTTTTTAACCTGTCCTTTAGGAGCAGGAGTCCGTGCTGGCATAAAGCCACCTAAATCATAACCAACCAACGCATGCATTGAAAATTTATGTATATATATATATATATATATATATATATATATATATATATATGTCTGTGTGTGTGTGTGTGTGTGTGTGTGTGTGTATTAAGGAATGCCGACGAGGCAGTAACATCATTTTCTTAATTACTCCTGCCACGAAAAAAGAAAAAAAAAAACATGAAGGGGGGACGCTAAAGAAGGAAGCGATATACAATGTCTTAGAGCTCTCTCTCTCTCTCTCATCTCTCTCTCTCTCTCTCTCTCTCTCTCTCTCTCATCACTGATATTTGTACACTAGGAAGTAGCACCTTTGATATCATAAAACCTGCTTTATATATCAGTGACAACCAACGTTTGAGCTTTAACCAAATTTAAACATTAAAAACTGTTGAATTACTAAGCTAATCCACATCCTGCTAATCTCAGCGTTATAACCCTTTCAAAGCAATTCGCAACATTGCATAATGGGGACCTAAACGGCTTTATTGAGTCACGCGTTTTATTTTTATAATATAATAGCTTTGTAGTAATAATTATTATTATTAGTTAGGGGATGGCTATTCCATAACTATCCTTTTTTGAGTGAGCATATAAATCTAATTACATGCAGATCACAGTGTAAAGTACGACTATAGTTATATAGTTACGCGGCAGTAAATTCTGGCAGTTTTTATACTAATCCGATGAGAGTAACCAAATTTGATGTTGTGATCGTGGAGCATAATACAGGGTGTCCATAAAG
>NC_061100.1:133475652-133495652 GCF_015104395.2 Macrobrachium nipponense | reverse complement strand
GAATAGCATTATTTTCCCCTACTTTGGTTGTAGGCGTCGGAAGGACGAGCGGTTCCGAAATGTGAAGACATCGAAAAGTTAAGAGGGCATTGTTGTTAATAAGACTTGCGTGTGTATGTATACTTATTAGGGCTTGTGCCTTGTATGATAAGGCGCCCTATGAGGTAATGTTAGACTAGCGATAATCTTACGCTAAGTCGGTTGGTATTGCACTTCCATCTTCAATGGAGTGATGTCTGAGGTTTTGTAGATCACTTACGAAGTCGGTATTATCTTGTTGGTTTATTACGACGATGTGTTAAACTCATGGTGAGGAGGTTCTTGTAGAAAACACGAAATATAAAAATATATGTATTCTTCTGAAGTTTTACATGCTGAAGATCAGATATGATTGTACAAGTCTTCTAATAACGATAGCTTGATCGCTTCTGCCAATGATGATGGCTAATCCTATTCCTCTACATGATAAAGCTTAGGTAAAGAGGTACAGGTCTTCTAATGACGATAGCTAACTCTCTTCTGCCTGTCTACCATCTCTGTTACAAGTTATGAAGGAACAGACAGTAGTTCGAACATATGAACATACTTACAAATGACATAGTTTCATACGAACACAATCAAATGAGACACGCTACAAGATCACGTAGGCCGTTTGAATCATAGGTCGGGTAGTTGTCTCAAGCAGGGAGCTTGGACTGTTTCAAAACAAATGAATGACCACAGATGACGGCATGTCAACTTAGCCTACATACTTATTGTATACGTCATCTTTAGCGTCTCTAGTCTGATCACATTCCTGCAAGCAATCTTTTATATATATGGACTAACATTCCATATTTTTATTATGTAAACACTTACATCAGCTCGGTCAGCTACCAAAACCAACTACTGAATATTACTCAAACTTGACCTGCATTTGACTTTTAGGAGTGTGATACAGACACTATGTGAATATATAATATATATATATCTATATATATATATATATATATATTAGTAAATAAAAAATTCATGGTGTACATGAATTGATTCAAGTAATAAATATGAAACAATGATATTGGTAAATAATAGTGATCACGTGATATATAATGATACAGTTTTTTCACTTCATCTCATTAAGATACATATGCTACAGAAAATACTAATGTACTCTGATAATTGCATAGAATGAAGATTAACATGATAAAAATCATATTTTAACTGATAAAAAATTTCATATATGAATTGATAAAAATTATTAATGTTTATGCTAACTGTTATATATCTGATTCATTAATTCATATACTAACTCATAAATAACTGCAGATATTGGTAAGAAAAAAGGGAACAGATTGATTATAGGCTACCTGATTTTGTTTATACATATGTATATGGATTCATATAATTATGATTAATAAATGTGCACTTTAAATAGATTCCTATTGCGTACACGCAAAGATATATTTAGATTCTGTTATTTATGATCATTTATATAAGAGATTCCTATTGCGTACACGCAAAGATATATTTCGACTCTGTTATTTATGATCAATTATATATAGGATACATGATACTTTATATATATAGGATACATGACCGAGGTTATACTACTTCACTTTTAACTAGCGTTCGAACAACTTTTCGTCCATTACACAGTTCCAGACAACCACCTATAGCCCAATGAAACGGCCTATTTCACAGGGTTAAAACAAGGGGAAAATTTGCCTGGGCGGGTCCAACGTTCTATTTTGCGCTCATACTTATTCTCTGCATCCTAAGCTACACGATTACGTTCGCGATGAATAGATCATCCCAGCACGAGTCCTTCGCCAGCAAAGTAGAGTTGAATATCCTTCGGGTCGTAATTGTCGGAAGTATGTCCCATTCGTAGTCGATTTCCGACAGCCGCCGGAGCATTCCGCATTAAAACGAGATTAACGACGAGATACGGTGTCGGTCGAAGAAGTCCATGAAATTCCTTTCACATTGTAGGCGGTTGTTACTTGACTGTAGTCGTCCGCTGCGACGAACGATTTTTTTGAAGTTGCGATGTGAAACTCTCGTACTGCAGGATACTGTAACCAGGTTCCATTAATCAGCCTGCAAGTGAAATTATACTTGTCACAAGGGCAAAGTAAATTCAGACGACATCCAAATACAGGGGAGGGAAGAGAGCTATTTAGACCAGACTTAACCCACATGAATTCGCTGATATTTTGGAATTCAAAAGAGTCCGCTGTACAAACTTTTTTATCCATGGCATTAACAATGAGTGAACCTATCCAGGTCTATGATGACTGTAAAAATATCCATAATTATAAAAAATAAACCGATATCAATACAAATCCCAAAGAAAATTCGATATTACTGGTAGTAAATTACTAGACAAAGAAGTGGAAAACGGAGCTATTTGTAAGATTGCCAGGCAACATAAGAGTCAAAGAGAAGATTAATCATGATTCTGTATTTCTCTATGCTAACTGAAATTAAGTTGTGATAAAATCTGATCCTATGTGCCCTAACAAAGTTTCATATTCAAATTTTCTCGCGCGCATCCTCTGAGGTTAATTTTTAAAAACTATTAATAGGTAGGAGATGCAACGAAAAAAACCCACTATGTAACTAATTTCATATAAACTTTGGGTTTTTTCAAGAAAATGTGACATTTTCCCATGAATGTTTTTACTTGAATTGTAATAGGCTAATGTTGCAAGTAAATAATCCATATCCATATCGTGATACTTCTAAATGTCTATGAGGTTCAGAAAAAATTAATTCATTTTGATGTTATAGAAATTCTATTTCCTTATTTTGTTTATTAATTTTAAAATGATTGCAAGTTGCATTGCGCACACCGATAGACACCTGTACCTAATGTCTGCCTTGCCCATGAGAAGTTCGGGCTAAGCATTCCTTTCTCCAGTCAATCTGCTTTTGCAAGCAGAGACGACACACAGATGAAGCCTGTGTAAGCAGATTATTGAGGTTAAAAGGAACAAATGCTGATACGGCAATGATGACGTCGTCACTTGGCAGGAGATTGCTCTCAGCCAGCTAAGAGTTACGTTACTTGCTGTAATAAATACGACTTTAGGATAATTTTTGTTTTTTAATACTCGACCCACATGAGAAGAATGTCTGAAAAAAAAACAGTACCAAAATTGAACAATATATTAGTTTCATGTTGGAAACTGCATGATTATGTTAAATTAAATATTCCTTATTGAAACTAATGAAAAAGGTTTCCATACAAATTCTATATATATTATTAGCCCTGTATAAGATTCATATAGGATTATTCCATAGATAAACATTTTCACTTCTAGACTTCCTGACTTTAAAATCTCTTTTATTTTATTTTATTTATTTATTTATTATTATTATTATTATATTATTATTTTTTTTTTCATTGACTACGAATATAAATCACCGGGACAGACAATATGTCAGTAGGTTTTGGATATGTATTTGAACTTTTAGCTTATTTGTCATTACTAAATATATACGCATATATATTTGGATATTTAATTAATCTATGGTTACGTTTTGCTTATTGATTTTATCGTGATTCCTTTTTTATTATAATTTGTAACCCTTCCGACTTCTTACGGAGTGTATTATATTGACTCCACTTGTATCCATATTTATTTTATTTTTTATATTTATTTATTTATATATATTTTTTATATATATTTGATAAATTAATGGTTGGCTTGAATATGTGGAAAAGTGTTCTAGCGGCGTACCGTATAAGGCTACTTGCGGCATCAATTCTATAGATACAAGATATAAATGATAAAGGTATTTAAAACCGCGAGAACCGCTATAATCCAGTTCGGATCCAATATCACGAGTTGTAAACTCGTATGACATTGACACTTCCTATTTAATTATCCGTTATTCTACCAAACCGATTGACTCTGGGTGATAAAATATATTATTGGTTTTCTTAATGGAAAGGAATTCACACAACGTGTTAAGGAGATTATTATTGATTTACACCACCCGAGTCACAGATTATTATGTGTTGAATTCCATATTTACTGATTTAGCACTCATAAATATTCCTAATGCACTCAATTGCGGTGTTTGTTTTTTTAGTGCTATTACTTCTATATAACGTGTCAAGGAACTATTAACACTAAGAAGTGTTTATTCCCTCTGTCAGACTCGTAACTCTGTTAATAATTCTAAGTATATTCTTTCAAGGATTGATTTGGCACAGGATAGGCCCCTAAACTGACAGGTGTCTTAGTGTATCCCTTGTTTTTCATGACACGGGTTACAATTAGTTATGTGCTTTTTTATATCTGTAAGCATTGTAGGCCAGTAAAACAGTGATTTGGCTTTCTGTGACATAGTAGGGAACCCTGGATGACGGAATGCAACCAGTTTATGACGATTGGTATGAAAGAGATTATTATTATTACTACCTGGTCGTTAGTCATCTGCTGTGTTCTTCGGGTTTTCCTCGTCACGGTCCTACATATAATATTACGTTTGATTACATTATTTCTGATACACATACATTAAATATATTTTTGCTTTAGGGTTTCTGCTCGAAGTGTTTATTGTTTGGCTTAGCCGCTGACCCTGTTTCCGTTCGAAGTGTTTATTGGGTTTTGCTTAGCTGCTGACCTTGTTTCCGTTTCGAAATGTTTATTGTTTGGTGTTTATTGTTTGCTTATCACTGTTTGACACTTGCTTTGTTCAGTTTGTAACAGTTCTGCGCTCCAACCCAGATATTCAATGGTCGCGATCTCTTGGGTTAAGGAATTTTCTTGTTTAGATACGGTTTTAACAATAGGCACGGATGTTTCTATATCTTTTAGTCTAATTAATGGTTCTTTGCTGTATGGTGCGGGATTGCGGGATAATGCGTCAGCTATGATATTTGCTTTCCCAGGTAGATATCTTATCTTGGCTCCAAAGACCTGAATGATCATTTGTCACCGAGTTCCTTTTGGTCTGTGATTAAAGCCTTTGAAAACTCTGTAAATGACTCATGTTCAGTAAGGACTTTATCAGGATAGCCATAGATTATGAAATTAAAATGTACTAGTGAGTTAAAGATACCTAGCCCTTCCTTGCTTATTACTGCATATTTACTTTCAGAGGGCTTTAGTTTACGTGAATTAAAAAGCTATAGGAAAGAACTGTTTATCATATTGCTGAAGTAGTACCCCTCTTACCCTTTGGTCTGAGGCGTCTGTTGCTATAAAAAAAAAATTCCTTATTTAAATCAGGGATTTTTAAGTTAGGTGAGCTGCATTATTCCGCTTTTAAGATATCGAACGCCTGTTGATGCTTTTTAGACCATAATAAATCTACGCTCTTCTTCGTAAGATCTGTTAAAGAAGCTGTCATGATTGAAGAGTTACATATTTACATACGATTGTAATACCCACTATTGCCCAAAAGTGCTGTATCCCCCTTTTACGTTAATAGGTACCGGAAAGTTATGATTAGCCGACACCTTACCATGGACTACTGTAAGACCTTGACTAGACACATAAAACCTAGATAAACATGTTCGGTTTTAAAAAACTCACATTTAGATATTTTACTCTGAGATTATTTGTCTTTGTCTCTGTAGCACTAGCTCTAGTTTATGTGAATGTACTTCTAAGGTATTAGAAAAGATTACAAGATCATCCATATAGGCATGTAGGTTATCCCCTAAAAGTCTCCAAACACTATATTGTAATTGGGGCGCAACGTAAGCCGGAGGAATACGTAAAAATTGATAATGTCCCCTGAGTGTGCTGAAAACGGTGTATGAGGTACAATCACTTAGGTAATGGTATCTGGTAAAGCATTTAAGTAAGTCCAAGTTGGTGAAAAAAAAAAATTATTCTAACCTAACAGAGATAAGATGTCGTCGGTACATCGCACTGGAAACTATCGGGAGTCGTTTCCTTGTTTAAGCGACAGAAGTCTACGCAGATACGCCAAGTCCGATCTTTTATGACATGACGTTTTAGGGAAAAATTATATGGGCTTATTTGATTTCCTAATGGCTCCTATTACTAACATTTTTCAACTTCGTCATTTATCTCTATTTTGAAATTTCATTGAGAGTCTACACGAAGGTACGTATATAGCTTTATGTTTGTCCTTAGACCGTGTTTTGTGTTAAATTACATCCGTTTTTTTCCAGAGATCACTCGCCAGTGGAGAAACTTCCTGGTATTCAGATAAAAGATAAAAAAAAATTTCTGCTGAATCACCTCTGCTTGAATGACTTTACTGATATTACTTTAGATAGATTATCAGAGAGATTCATCCACGACTGATTTTTGATATGTGAAGGTTTTATAGGATTTTCCTTTGATAAACACGCCTTATTTGCAGGATGTAAGATAATATTTTGTGTACCCCTAGATGATCTTACAATTACACTAGATACAGATCAATGTTTTTTATAGCTATAGAGGTATCTGTAAACGCTCGCTTATCCGGACTTCTCATTAGGGAAGTTCGAACAACAGACGGTGAGTCCGTAAATACAGGATATTACGTGTACTAAAGGAATAAACAAGATATTCTAATTTTTACGGCGCGTACAGTCGGGCTTTATCCACCACTACTTATAATAACTTATGTATTAAAAAAAAACGAAAACCTGCTCTGATTACTTTATACGGTCGTGTGATGCATAGGGAAATTCCTTTTTAATTTTAAAAAGGTATTTGGGATGTATGATCCAACATCGCTTTTCCCCACTCTGCTAGAGTCGCTTATTGTGTGGAATTTGCTATGATTTGAACACTTCGGCAGTTTTTTTGACTGACCTTGACCGCTTGACTAGGTGACACAGTCACCGAGCTTGCTTGTTGATTCTGAACGGGCTACTGTTTCTATTTCTTTTTGTAATAATTAGGATCCTTCTCTTTATTACCATCGGCAACGTATTGTGTGTTTTTAGCATTATGTTGCTGGTTACGTATAAAGCAATGAATGACGAACTATTAGGAACTGAGCAATTACTAATAAGACAAGTTATCACTACTGCATTCAATATTAACTGTTTGTACTTCATTCTTTGCTAAAATTTGAATAGTGAGGGATCCTGGTCAGCGCATTTAGCCTAATGAAAGTTTTTTTTACAGACATGTTATTCCTTGCAATCCAGCCATATTTGAGTCATTGAGGTTCGATATTTTATATAACTCAAAAAACTCAAGGCTAAAACTGCGATCGGGACTTGCAAAGGAGCATTTATTGTCATGACCCGAAATAGTGTTACCTCTAATTTATATAGATTTGTACGGGTGTTCCACTTGTTTTTTGTGTGTTTTCTAATCACTACGGTGCTTAACGACCCTATCCATGCATCTGTATAAATACAGACGTCCACTGCGTAAACGCATATTCACTGTTTAATATGATTTGTTACGTAAGGGATTAATAATCCCCAAACCCAAAATGATAAAATTAACATAGTATGATTGATTTGATATTTTCAGTAGAACTTCTGGAAACAGACACTCAAAGATAAAAAACTCGCAGTAGCGAAATCTCAATGATGTAGATAATTTCTGTAAAAAGTAAGATTAAGAATGTCTCGTAACTTCAGCCACAGGAATAACGAAATTCGACCTGCAAAGGAAACACTCAAAGTTACTCCAAACGAATAAAAAATTGTACTTAGCTTGCTTTTGTGGGAAGTCACGGTGTTCCGATACGACACACGGCCGGTGGTCCTCCTTCTCTATTTAGCGGATGACCTGGTTTGGCTTCAGTTTCCCCCGTGCGCGTTGTTTCGATGATTCGAGCCCTTGAAAGATCCGATGCTGCAGACGCGTTCGGTTTGTTTCTTGGAGTGCCGGAAACGCTCACTAACGATGTTTTCTTGAATGATTCTAATGAGAGACGAAGCTTGCGTTGTCGTAGGAAAAAGACATGTCGGTTTTGTTGCTTGACGAATCTTGTTGTTTTCTGAAGTCGCTCACTAACGATGATACTAGGTTGCTTGAAGAATCTGCTGCTTCCGTCGTCGTTGACTTCTTATGATACATGATTTATTATTCTGGTTTTTCTTCGTAGGACGTTGTAGAGTTCTTCTGGTACGCTGGCCACCAATATTAGGGCTTGTGCCTTGTATGATAAGGCGCCCTATGAGGTAATGTTAGACTAGCGATAATCTTACGCTAAGTCGGTTGGTATTGCACTTCCATCTTCAATGGGGTGTCTGGGGTTTTGTAGATCACTTACGAAGTCGGTATTATCTTGTTGGTTATTACGACGATGTGTTAAACTCATGGTGAGGAGGTTCTTGTAGAAAACACGAAATATAAAAATATATGTATTCTTCTGAAGTTTTACATGCTGAAGATCAGATATGATTGTACAGTCTTCTAATAACGATAGCTTGATCGCTTCTGCCAATGATGATGGCTAATCCTATTCCTCTACATGATAAAGCTTAGGTAAAGAGGTACAGGTCTTCTAATGACGATAGCTAACTCTCTTCTGCCTGTCTACCATCTCTGTTACAAGTTATGAAGGAACAGACAGTAGTTCGAACATATGAACATACTTACAAATGACATAGTTTCATACGAACACACAATCAAATGAGACACGCTACAGATCACGTAGGCCGTTTGAATCATAGGTCGGGGTAGTTGTCTCAAGCAGGGAGCTTGGACTGTTTCAAAACAAATGAATGACCACAGATGACGGCATGTCAACTTAGCCTACATACTTATTGTATACGTCATCTTTAGCGTCTCTAGTCTGATCACATTCCTGCAAGCAATCTTTTATATATATGGACTAACATTCCATATTTTTATTATGTAAACACTTACATACTCACTCTCTCTCTCTCCTCTCCTCTCTCTCTCTCTCTCTCTCTCTCTCTCTCTCTCTCTCTCTCTCTCTCTCTCATTCCAGTGAAGAACCATCATCAACGCCCCCACCCTATACTTTTTCACAAGCACACACACTCACACTCATTCACTTGTGTATATATATATATTATATATAATATATATATAGATATTATATATATATATATATATATATATATATATATATATATAAGACTACCACGCCACCGAGAACGAGATGGGTTAATGCATTCTCCAAAACAAAAAATACCTGTGTGCGCGAAAGGTATTTCAGGTGGGAGGCGGCATGAACTTATATCTCTTGCGGTGTCGGGGTGGTTTAAGGCTTCACTGCCAGTCCTGGAATTGGGAGGTCGCTGGTTCGCGCCTGTCGATCGCCAATTCTAGTTATCGCTTAATAATTCCCCCTCGGTTAAGCATATATGAAAATATATTAATTCAGAGGTAGAGCGAATTAGATATTAAAGGACATTTGTAGTTCGATATATATATATATATATATATATATATATATATATATATATACTCTCTCTCTCTCTCTCTCTCTCTCTCTCTCTCGCTCTCTCTCTCTCTCTCTCTCTCTCTCTCTCTTCCAGTGGATGTGTTTTTAGGAACTTGACTGTGGTCAGCACATGCATGGATTACCTCGAAGAAAATACGTGCACCACTTGGTCATTCATTGAATGCGGCGTTTGGCCTCAATAATTACATCGTATAATATATATATATATATATATATATATATATATATATAGTGTATATATACAGTAAAAAGACATTAATATATATGTGTTTGTACACATATACATACAGACAAACACACACACACACACACACACACACATATATATATATATATATATATATATATATATATATATATATATATAAACTTGATCACGAAGTATATAAACCGTTATGCTGTCAAAAAAAACTTTCCTTTGTATATATATATATATATATATATATATATATATATATATATATATTATATATATTATAAAGCATATAAAGCATATACAACACTAGCATTTATATCCAGCTTGATTCTGACATTTCAATTTGCTGGCGTAATCCTGTTTTGATAAGTTATTGTTATGAATGGTTTTTTAATTGGGTTAGTTCCAATGATTGAAAGATGTGTGATTGCTTTTCAATTTTTATATGATTGAGCAGAGGCTCGTTGAAAGGGTAGCTGACCTTTCTGAAATTGGCTGAATTGCCCTCAGATGACATTCGGAAACGTAATTATTATCATTATTATCATCTGTCGTTAAAATACGAACGTAGATATCTTTTTTTTTTTGTGGGGGGGATGGGTGTAGGTGGCTGGGTGGCTTGGAACTTTAGGAGAGGAAGTCTTAAAACTCCCTGTTAATAATTTGTCCAGTTTTATGTAGGAGAATATTCTATTCGCCTTTCTTTATTTTTTATTTATATCAGTTACGTTTAGCTTTATTTCCAAGTTTACCAAATTTTTCATTTACATAAATAATGAAAAATAATATATAAATTTTTTGGGACATCTTCAGCAGCAGATATATTAGTAGTTGTTTCTGTCAGTTCATATATATAATAATAATATGCATAGTAATATAATCTGTTATATAATTGTGGATTTTTATTATGCAAACTGTTTTTCACGAGATTGTGAAATTCTTAGGAAAATAATAATAATAATAATAATAATAATAATAATAATAATAATAATAATAATAATAATAAGCGAATGTCCGGCACTTGCACAGAACCAGTACAAAAATAGGCATGATTCAGTAGCAAAAGCCCTCCACTGGAGCCTGTGCAAGAAACACCACCTACCTTGCAGTAATAAGTGGTACGAACACCAACCTGAAGGAGTGATAGAAAACGATCAGGCAAAGATCCTCTGGGACTTTGGTATCAGAACAGATAGGGTGATACGTGCAAATAGACCAGACGTGACGTTGATTGACAAAATCAAGAAGAATGAATCACTCGTTGATGTCGCAATACCATGGGACACCAGAGTTGAAGAGAAAGAAAGGGAAAAAATGGTTAAGTATCAAGACCTTACAATAGAAATAAGAAGGATATGGGATATGCCAGTGGAAATTGTACCCATAACAATAGGAACACTAGGCACGATCCCAAGATCCCTGAAAAGGAATATGGAAAAACTAGAGGCTGAAGTAGCTCCAGGACTCATGTAAAAGAGTGTGATCCTAGAAACGGCGCACATAGTAAGAAAAGTGATGGACTCCTAAGGAAGCAGGATGCAACCCGGAACCCCCCACTATAAATACCACCCAGTCGAATTGGAGGACTGTGGTAAAAAAAATATAATAATAAGATCTTCTCTCTTATACTAGCATCATTGTTGGGTGTAAGAAATATTAAATCAACACAGTGAACTGCCGTGACATTACCCTTTTGGTCATCCGGTGCAGCTCTTATTATTAAAGCTGTCCTGACACTAAATTCGTGAAGCGTTGATTAACCACTTTGTCCGAGTTTCGATGCAGCAACAACTTGGCTGCACTAAGTTCCGTCAACTCGAATAAGCTACACTGGTAAACTTGGGTGTAGTTGGAGCAAATCACTTGGAGGCCCTACACACACACACACACACACACACACACACACTGATTCCAGGTTCACAACCATTTGGTCTCGTGCGAGGAAGGCGTCGATTGCAATAGACTCATTCTGTTGCATTACAAGGTTCCTACATTTATCGGCCGTAGTCATTCTGGTGTAATCGTCTTTGTGAATTTCTCGTTAGTGGTGGATATGGTATTTGATGGCGTTTAAGATAATTTATACTTTTTTATTGATAGAAATGACGGAATTTGTTGAATTTTTGAAATAAGCGGCTTACTTTTTCTATATACAAGATAGTCACACGTTAGACGGAGGAAGTTAGTATTTGTAAATAATTTTTCTCTGAAAAGTACTCATATTTTGGCCTACTCCATCATTTATTTTTCTGTTTTTCGGAACTATTACGTAGAAGTGATATAATCGCCATTATTCTGAAAGTCGTATCATGTTAGTCTCATAAATCATCATGACTGTTAGATAATGATCTATTTGTCATGAGAACTGTGCATTTGCCAGCGTCAACGCTTGACTTCATGGCCGTAACTGTTATTTGCTTAGTTATAGAGCTAATTAGAGTGTACTCTTGTTTTTCAAGTTTTTGTACTTGAGATATATCCGAGAATGTCATTTCCCTCCAGGGAGACTGCACACTTGTATTACACGCTCGAGAGAGCAAAGAACCCAGTTCTTTAGAGTAATAAACTTGGTCTCTGGACATTGAAGGTAACATTGCGATTCCTTCAAATGGGCTGTACACAGCTTGTCATAAAACAAAGCTGAAGGTGCCACGCATCTCTGCCAAATTCTGTGTAACTATATTATATTTCTATTAATATATATAAGTTCATTCAGAATTGTTAGTAGACTGAGGGTGAAGAAGACAAAAGAAATTATAGTTACACGGGGTGAATGAAACAGATTTTGGAAAGTATGGGCCTTGAGAAAGAGAGTAATTATATATATATATATATATATATATATATATATATATATATATATATATATATATATATATATATATATGTGTGTGTGTGTGTGTGTGTGTGTGTGTGTGTGTATATTTAAAGGTAATGCCACCTTTATTTAAACATAGCATCACGTTTTTATATTTCGTGATCAAGTTATTCATATATATATATATATATATATATATATATATATATATATATATATATATATATATATATATTTATATATACATAGAGAGAGAGAGAGAGAGAGAGAGAGAGAGAGAGAGAGAGAGAGAGAGAATGTATGTGTTCATGTATGGCTGTGTGTAACTATATGTGTAACGATGTTGCTCTTTTAACTGTAAACAGGAAGAGGCTGTTTTTGTTACGGGAAACCGGTAGATATGGGTTCAAGTTCCGGAAAAAGGGAAACTCATGTCTTTTTTTTTTTTAGCTGATAGGTAAGATAGGTGAAAGAAGAGTGAGGGCAGTTAGCTAGCTTCTAATTTCCTCAAATGTCGCAGGAAGATCGTCTGGATTCCCCGAAATTCTGGTGTAATGATCTAGCACTTTCATTTTTCGCTTCGTTCCGTCCTTATGTCATCCTTCGGAGGACAGAAAGGACGTTCAGTTAATGATGTCAGCATTTTAGACAACAATAATTCTTACTGGGAGTAGTCCTATGAACATAATTGCTCTAAAGATCGGCGGTTTCCGAATGTCAAGTTAGATGGTACCAACCACGGTCTAGAGACCGTGGATGGTATACATAATGGGACTAGGGCCAGGTAAACGATTGGAAGTCAGGAGGCAGATCCTTTTCAAAGATTCGGTAATCATTCCATTATATCACCGCGTCCCCAACTCCAGCCCTTTCCCTCAGCCTTCATAAAGGGAAATTACCTCCTTCAGATATAACTCAAGTAGCATGGAGTTACGTATTCCCTCTGGATCTCCTGACAAGGTGATTACACACACACACACACACGGGGTTTTTGGGAGCGGGCGGACGCCAACCGTACGATTACATCAGAGTGACGCGTTGGCTGCGACCACTTTTTTTTTTTTTTTTTTTTTCTCCCTTACTCTCTTAGAGGTCATGCGTGTGTGTTGTACAGTACGAGCACATCGTCACTGCAGTTACTTTCCGGGGTGATGCTCAGACCTGTATTGCTCACTTCCTGCGACCGTCGTCCCCTGCTTGGACATCCTCCTTCCCTCCTGCCGGCCCATCTTCGGCGTCTGCAGCTCCTACCAACTCTTGGTTCCACTTGGAGGAAACGACGCTGTCCACCGGAAGTAAACCCCCTTCTTCCTCTTCCCCCATCTCCCCTCACCCCTTTTTTCCCCGCTCATCCAGAACTCCAAGTAAACGCTCTCCCTCCCCGGTCCCTCATCTCATCCTCTGTTCCCTATGGTTAAAGAAAGAGACTCCAGTTGATCCTCCTAGACATATCCTCTTTTTTTTCTCTCCTCTCTCTTTATCTGTACAATCATCGTCTTGCACAATGCAATTGCACGTTTTAGTGCATCTCCGTTTTTTTTTGGGTGGATGACTCGAATAGTTCACTCGTGGCCGTAGTGTTATGAACTAGACTTTCAAGTTTTTGTTTTGGAAGTGATTTGGGAAACTTCACAAAAGCAATAAGCGTTGGTGTAGTGCCCGTTCAATCTTGGGTTTAATTATCATGGAGTCAGAACAGCTGTTTAAAATCCTTCAGGTTTTCTGTAATTTAACGTCAGTTGCCGCGCGCATTTCGAATGGAGTTCCTGCTGCTATAATTAGTCTATATTGTGTTTAGTGTTATCTAGATCGGAATTGCTTGTGTATACGGTGCGCTGTCAAAATATTGACACGGGCCAAGATGAAGGCAAATTTTCACCAAATTTGGCAATGTAAATTTTGTTCCAGGTGGTCAGAGCTTTGGGGCTGTCCATCCTGTATCTAGAGATTTTCCGGATGCAAGTTTTTTTTTTTTTTTTTTTTTTTATTCTCTCTAGGTTGATTCGGTTTGAATCAAGTATGGTAAGTTTGATTCAGATATGACTAGCGACTCTTGGGGTCATATCTTGCTTATGATTTCAGATGTGCTTATCAGTAAATCCCACTTATCTCCTCCCCCCGCCCCCCTCTATCCTGTTCTAATTATCTGCTTCACCTTTCAAGTTCTTATCTTCTTTCCTTTTTCGAGTTCTTGCAATGATATAAGTTTAGTAAGTGAGCAGGAACTGGTGGATTTATATACACCAAGTAATATATATATATATATATATATATATATATATATATATATATATATATATATATATATATATCTGAATCATCATGGAAGTTTGGAACGTGATGAATATGTAAATAAAAGTAGAAGCCACGCAGGAAAGTGAAACAATGGAGTAGAGCTGCATGAAAGATCTTGTAGCTACTCCTTTGTTTCACTTTCCTTCGTGGCTTCTACCTTTACATATATATATATATATATATATATATATATATACATATATATATATATATATTATTATATATATATTTCTTCTTTCTCTCGCCGTAGTCTAAATTGAGTGAATAATTTTTTTTATATTTTTATTTTATTAGTATAAAGATCATGGAGTTATAGACGTTATTTGCGTAGATTTATTTGAAAATTCCCCGTCCTGGTAAACGGAAGTATGTGTGTTTGTGCGTGTTCATATAAACACACACACACACACACACACACATATATATATATTATATATATATATATATATATATATATATAAGTGCAACAATAATGTCTGATGTTTCTAATGACAAGGAAGGGGGCTATTAGCCTCATTATTTTTCACCCAACTTCCAGCAGTTGGATGAAGGTGTTCGTGACGGTTGCGTTTGCATCGCTGAGAGCACTGTGGTTTTACTGTAAAATGTTGAAAGTTATTCTCATTATAATAATAATAATGCTTGTATTATCGTGTTACAGCTACATTTTAATCTTTATATCTTGATTGTGGTGTATAATCTTCTTATCTGGTTTATCTCCACTTATTGCTGTTTCAATTTTTAAAGTTTTTTTTTTTTCACAAACCTTGTTCGCTTGTTTTCTAGTTTCGTCGTCGAAGTTAAAGCTTTTCTTCGTTTATATTTAGCAAACCACTTTTTACTTTTCTTTTTATGTGGGCCTGATACTCTTTGTTTCGTTATCTATTGCACTTTTAGAGATGTATGCTTTTCTTGAACAAGTTTTTGTGTTCAGCATCTTGGGGTCTTCATTATTTTGTTTATAACGGCTGCGTTTTTGTAGTAACCGTTTTCTATATGAAATAACACCAGTGAAATGGAATCTATTCTCCATATTGTATGATTTCCATTAAGCCAATTTTGTAAACGACAAACCATAGAACCGCTGAGCCCTCAATAGACAGAAAGTCACATCCCAGTTGGGGCGATTCCATTGAGGAGATGAAGTAGTCCCGTTGTGAAAATTAATAGCTCCTGTGAATTCGTAGCCATTTTATGACTGGATCATTACCCCCAGCTGAAGTCATTATTGACTTAAAGCATTGTAGCTTCGTTATAGCCATTCCTTAAATGAAAAGGCACAGAACTGCCAAAAGCTTTCCATTAGCGGAGTATCGACAGAACAATCAAAACCGTTCTGTAAAAGTAACGCCGAAGGCTTGTGAAAACCATTCCACAAATGGAGTGTCGGAGCGGAAATTTCAGATCCACGTCGAAATTCTATAACTGGCATTGAGTAGCCCCAATTTGGCGTTCCGTTAATGGGATGCTTTTGGTTGAATGACTCTCATAGAGAGTATTGTATGCATAAAGAAAGGCAATACGCATAAATGATGTTAAAACTTCGTAACTGATCTCTTTGTAGATCTGCGTCATGCGATATATAGTACTTCTAGCGTCATACGACCTGCATGTTATGCTATGCAGACCTCAGGGTGAAGCGTCATCAGTCTCTTTCTGCAAAGGACGACGGTGCAGTGACCTTTATTGGGGTCCATTCAACTGAAAGCAGGATCTGTACGCTTTATTACGAGCATAACACGCAAATGGATATCTTTTGCACCTCGTAACCGGCGTTTCGTTGGGTAATATTCCTCGAAAGTGTTTTGCTGTTATGCGAATCGTAATGATTGCTTTTCCTCCCGATCGGTTGGACTGTTTCACGTACTACTATTGTTTTGGCCGTACTGTGTATGTGTGTGCGCGCGCGTATGCGTATAAAGTGGTTGGACTATATAGACTTTCGATTATTCTGTCTGTAGCACGTATTGCAAACCTCATAGTCACTGCTGTTTCCCGTATGGGGGTGGTGCCGTCAGTACTCCTCACGTGTTGCACTGTAGATGTCAATTCTTGGCAGCGTACCTTCGGCCCCTAGCTGCAACCCCTTTCATTCCTTTTATTGTACCTCCCTCCACATTCTCTTTCTCCCATCTTACTTTCCATCCTCTGCAGCTGCTTTGAGGTTTTCCTCCTGTTACCCCTTTCATACCTCCTTGACTTCATTTTCCCTCTCAGCGCTGAATGACCTCATAGGTCACAGCGCTTGGCCTTAGACCAAAATTTTATATTCCAGGTCTAGTATTCCCTACTGTTTGATTTCATTATACTATCGTTTTCAGTTCTGTTAAAGTAGGACATTGCTGATTTGCAGATGGGCCAAGAGGCTTTGGAAGGTGTACCTACTTTTTAAAACGTTTACATCAATCTTCTTGTTATTGTGATATACTGTTCGTCATGCGTATCTCACCTTGTATCATGTTACCAAAACATTAATGAAGATGTAGATGGTTTTTTGCGTGTTTGGCCGTTAAACTCATCCTAATGTATAATGAATTCTGCGAATCTCAACGAGGAGAGTGTCTCGATGGTATACTTTTCAAACGAGGAGAGAGTCTCGATGATATAATTTTCACCTCGACTTGGGAGCCCTACATTGTGTGAAGCGTTGAATTTGAGATTCTTATTTGTAATAGTGTGTATTGTGTATGGATAAGCTGTATGCAGAAGCTTACTGGGAATGAAACTTTTTGTTTTCTTAAGGTGAGTTGAATTGAATTATTTAAGATGGTTTTTACTAATTTTGCATTGGGGAAACATTGGAGACAGTTGTTACCGAAAAATTCTTGTGTTCAACATTTTGATTGTTGAAGTGATGTAAATATTGTATTTTTGTTACTTTTAAATATATAAAAGTGCAAAAAAAATTATATTGATTTTATTCTTCAAGCATGAAATGCTCAATCTGACGCTCCATTAATTTTTTTTAGCATATTATTCATTATTTATTAATTATTTAACTATTTATCGTGAATAAATTTTATTACTTTTTAAATCTGAGAATATATATTATTATATATGTATATATGTGCTTATATAAAATAGAGAGAGAGAGAGAGAGAGAGAGAGAGAGAGAGAGAGAGAGAGAGAGAGAGAGAGAGAAACTAAAGGTTATGTCTATGTGAGTGTCTGCATGACTGCTAATATTTCAATGAAACTGACGGGGAACTCTATACAATTTTTTCTTAAATAAAAGAACTTTTACACGAAACAGTGGTGCCTTTGTTAGAGGAGCGATTGCTGAGATACAGTATAATTATCCAGTTTTGTATCATAAAGCAAAGGTTGTCGTACAGACGCTGTTTGTTTTATGATACAACATATCGTCCCTAATTATGGTTGTGATGTATTTCCGTTATTCTTTTTAATATATCTTAGCCTCATTATTTCGTATAGCGTGATTAGCCCACTGGTCTCTTGTTGTATATGGTTCTTGTGTAATTACCAAGCTTTTAATTTCACAGTTAGATGCTTGTGGTCACCAGTTATAATTAAAAGTACCCTTTCTTTCTCTTTCCCTTTTTTGCAGCTGTGTCAGTGAGACACTGTGTTTACTTTGTTCATGTTGTCATGTCAACCTTTAATTATTTCAGTTTAGATGCCTTGGATTTTTTCTAAAAAGAACTTGTAGTAACTTTAATAGTATGTTAATTTTTAATACGCCATCTTTTTGGAAAGTATGACTCCTGTGGGTTGTCAGTCTTTTTGGGACGAGGTTACAGGGCTCACACCCTACTCATGAAGTACTTCCCATGAATATGTATATATATATATATATATATATATATATATATATATATATATATATATATATATATATATATATATATATATATATATATATATATATATATATATATATATATATATATAGTCTAAGTCCATGATTCAGCAGTTAAAGGCTGAACAAAGCAGTGACTGGCTTCTCTCTGGCGCCATCCTCTATCAGAGTTAACGGTTTGTAGTATATTTTCCCTTTGTTATCAGATATGTTATATAAACTTCAACCTATTTTGACTCTGCTTTTGACATCCATACCTTTTTGCCGATATTTATGTCGTGGATTTTTTTTTTCACTACGCTTACACTAATTTCCGTTAGCAATTTAAGTGCTCTGGTAATTGTGTGAGTGTAAAAATGTTAGGGAGTTTATGAATGTAAGAATATTTGTGCGTTTATGAACGTAAAAAGGTCTGTGAGTTTTTAAGAGAGAGAGAGAGAGAGAGAGAGAGAGAGAGAGAGAGAGAGAGAGAGAGAGAGAGATTCAAGTAGCACTAGTATTGGTAATATAATTTGATGAGTGTAAAAATGTTAAAGTTTATGAAGGTCAAAATGTTTGTGAGTTTTTACGACAGAGAGAGAGAGAGAGAGAGAGAGAGAGAGAGAGAGAGAGAGAGAGAGAGAGAGAGAGATTCAAGTAGTGTTTGTAGTCATAATATAATTTTATGAATGTTAAAATATTTGAGTTTATGAACGTCAAAAGGTCTGCGAGTTTTTAAGAGAATATACTGTCCTCGCAGATCTTCGGAGGAAGTGGATTTCAAATTAATGGCCAGATTTTCCCCTCCAAAGTTTGCACAAGCTGCGGTGTTCAGCACGCCGTAAGGTTCGCTGCGAACGTGTCTGGAATCTGTCGCCTGGGAACGTGCTTCTGTCGTCTGGAGGTCAAGGGGCAAGAAAGAAAGTGATGAAGAGAGCGC
Source organism: Macrobrachium nipponense (assembly GCF_015104395.2). Lineage (NCBI taxonomy): Eukaryota > Metazoa > Arthropoda > Malacostraca > Decapoda > Palaemonidae > Macrobrachium > Macrobrachium nipponense. The sequence goes on along the minus strand of NC_061100.1, from coordinate 133,476,244 downwards.
ATATAAAGCCCCGTGTGTCTCTTGGATGAACTGCAGTGGAATCTGCCCTAACAGTGTCTGGCTTTGTGGACCAAAAGTGGAAATTGTGTCGAGACCTTAATTCAGCGCCTTCCGTCTCATGGTCAAGGCTTCGATTTATAAGGATGCGTTGCTAAGTTATTTATTTATTTCTCTGTTTATTTGTCGCCCTATTTGATGATTTTATTTATAAAAACATTATTTTTTTATGTCATTCCTTTTTAGAGTTTCCTCCTTTCCGTATCGTATGCTACGGTATGTTCTTGATAATTATATTTTTATTTCATTTTCGCGTTCTGATAAAGGGAGAGCAAAGTTGGAAAATATCCAAAAATGACTAAATGGAAGTTCTGTGATGTTAAGGAAGCAAAGACTGTAGGTTCTTGCGCCATTTTTTTCTTTGCATATTAGTAACATCCTCTCTTGTTCTCCCTATCGTATTACTGAAGAACCCTCTCCTAGTCTTGTTCTCTTGTTCTCCCTATCGTATTACTGAAGAACCCTCTCCTAGTCTTGTTCTCTTGTTCTCTTTACCGCATCATTGAAGAACCTTCTCCTAGTCTTGTTCTCTTGT
>NC_061100.1:133460652-133470652 GCF_015104395.2 Macrobrachium nipponense | reverse complement strand
TAAACAGGCATATTGTTAGATTGCGAGGTTAGGATGATAGAGAAAACTTCTCCATAGAAGTTATAGCAACTGGAGTGAGCTTCAAGAACATGAAAATTATCAGACTTTTCGAGGTAGATTTATTTATAGTGACGCAGTACTAAAGGAATCCGCACCCAGACACGTACTTACATACATACATACATACAGAGAGAGAGAGAGAGAGAGAGAGAGAGAGAGAGAGAGAATCAATTAGATCCCCACAAGAAAGCTTTGCAACCAGTAGCCCAAGGCTGCAAAGAACTCGAAGGACACCAAGAACAGTACTTCTGAGAGCGAGAGCATGAAGGATAACCGTATTTAGAATATGAAGATTGAGAGAGAGAGAGAGAGAGAGAGAGAGAGAGAGAGAGAGAGAGAGCGAGCAGGTATGTGGGTGGGTGGTTATAGCACGATGCCCACATTCCCGCATTTCCTGGCGGTTTCGAGAGTGCAGCGGGGCTTGGAATAGTCTTGTGATTCACGAGCGAATATGATCCCGTTTCCGTCTCTCTTTTTATTTTTTGTATGCAGATCTGGCAACAAGTACGCTATTTATACTTTCAATTCCTTTACTCTCTCACTGTAGGTTAGTTTTAAGTTTTGGTTTATATTTATATTTAATATCATGATAATCTTACAATGGGGGTCGGCATGATTGGAGAGAGAGAGAGAGAGAGAGAGAGAGAGAGAGAGAGAGAGAGAGAGAGAGAAGAGTGATATGTGGCATTTAAGTCAACAGCGCTCTCTCATGTTCCTCATCTAGCCTTTTATGGATTATCCTTCTCTTGTGTTAAAATTTAGGTACAGGAGCGATTTGCTTATTATATTGTCAAGTAATACCATCCCCTAGGTAGGGGTCGGGCGGGGGGCGGCGGGGATGTAACTGCAGTCAGTGCACCCCGAGCGGTGCATTGTGGGCAGGAATAAAATGCTTCTTACTGAGTTGCTTCGGCCACTAACTGCACCTACTTTTTAGATTTTTTGCATCACCTCCATTTTCCTTCCTTCCTTCGATCTTGCTGTCCAACTCCTCCAACTCCCTCTCCATCGTCTAAAGCACTGGATACCTGAAACTGCACCTGTGCTTCTTGGCTTTGTCGTGTTGACTTTCATTTCAATCACGAGACTGACTCTCGCTCTAGCCGGACGAGCGGGACAATATGGGCTTTCATCTCGAAAACCGAGTCTGTATGCCGTTCTCGACCTCAGCCGTGAAATATTTACTAGTTTTTAGGCGCCCGTTGCGGTAGCCGTCTGAGAGAGAGAGAGAGAGAGAGAGAGAGAGAGAGAGAGAGAGAGAGAGAGAGAGAGGTGGTGGAGGAGGAGGAGGGGAACATAGGTGAGCGTTCATTGCTCCGTCAAAATGAGTACCAATAAAATGTCAGGGTTCGGCGAAGTAATGTTTACGGACTGTTCTTGGAGCAAGAGCCCGTGCCAACACGTGACTGGATTCATCTAACAAAAAAAAAAAAAAAAAAAAAAAAAAACAAAAAAAAAAAAAAAAAAAAAGGGGGAACGGGGCAATAGTTGTTATACCATAGGGCTTAAAACAATTAAAGACATTCATAATTCTCTGTCTGTAGTCAACAGAAGTGATTTAGATTTAAAGGTATTCGAAATAGTAAAAATGGAAATAATAAATAAAAGTGTTTAAAGAGTATATTATAAAAACTGGAACGGTCTGGAATACTCCTCACACCAGAGCATGGTGTAATTTGTACCGGAAAGAGATATGAGGAGGGTAAGGATGTTTGTAAGAAATATCTATCATGAATATATTGCTCTTTGGTACCGGAATCAAATTACAACAAATCATTATGTAATTTTTTTTTACACTTCACTGGCGATCCAGCACATTCGTTTAGAAGTTGAAAATTTATGAATGCATGAGAGAGAGAGAGAGAGAGAGAGAGAGAGAGAGAGAGAGAGAGAGAGATGCTGGAACAGGTTGAAAAGGCAATTGTCTGTCTCTCGCCGAAATCTGAAGAGACCCACCGTGGGCCCACATACCATCACTTCCTGCAGTCGAAGCCGCTGCACTGTTGCCCTCAGGGGCTAGGCTAGGGATAGAGAGAACTAACCCCCCGCCCCCCGCCCCACCCCTTCTCCTTCCCCATCATACCCCATCCGTGCTCCGTGCAAAACGCATCTACCTCCTACCTACCCTTTCCCCCACCCCCGACCCTTTCTTCTAAATCTGCTGCTGTGCCACATCTACGATTCTTTGTTAACTTCAGTTTTAACTTTGGTCGGTGCTTGGCGCATCTTGGGTGTGGTGAGTTTTGCCCCGGAGTTCTGGCCGCAGGAAAACTATGAGGAATGAGTCTACAGTATTGGCTTTAAACCATATGTTTTCCCAGTTATTTAATGTGCCTCTGTTTACTATTGGTATTTTTTTATTTGTATAATTTTTGTTCGTTGTCCTTATCATTCTAGAAAATAGTACCCACTTATTCTATCATTCTAAAAAAGAATACCCACTTATTCATAACGGTAATTACAATGCTCCTACGAGAAATTATAATTCCCTTCCAATTGTGGAAATTGTAACTACGTACTGTTGCAGTGTTTTCAATATTACATTACAGTTTTTAGTAATATTACACATAAATGATTTTTTTTACAGCTAATTGTTGTACTCGCGAGCACTGTTGAAAAGTTTTATTTTTCTTTCTTTTTATTTTTACGGCTCTGAATTTCGCTGGACCTAAACTGATATTCATGCATAAATTCGACTGAAATCTCTTAACTTGAGCAAGGTCGTCCGTCCCCCGAGGAACGACACTCGCTTCCTGTCTGAAAGGCTGGAAACATTGTGAGCTTATACATGACACGTCATAATTTAGCAGGAGGCCGCATGACCAGATGTGCATTTGAAGTGCAATTTCCTCTGGGATGATCAGACCCGTAAATGGATGAATGAGTCCTTTGTAGGGAGGAGGTCGTAGACAGATGCTCTTGCTTTTCCTTGAGGAATTTCTGCATTTGGCTTTGTGTTTGGATGCGTCATGATATTGAATTTGAGCCTATTAATAATTCGTGTATGGATCGATAGACTGATCGACGGGTAAGTATAGACATGGGTAGGGAATACAAAATGCTTCTGGGGCATTTGGTTGGATGTGCTCCGATATTGACATTTATCATATTGATGATTTGTAAATGGATTGATGGAATGATAGATGAATATAGAGGTAGATGGAGAGTATAGAAAACTGATCGTGCATTTGTGTTCATTTGATAAGAGATTTGTCCTTCGGTCTCAGTGGAATAACTTGAGTTTTAACATTGGCTCATTTCTCCTTCATGAGACTATGTTCGTGACCTCATGAAATCCCTTTACATTCTATCCACATTAGTTCCGATATTCTCGATTTACGAAAGGAAATCATTGTCTGCTTGTTATAGATTATCATATTCATGAAAGACTATGAGCGTAAATGAGTGCCCTCTGTAATTATTGATCATTCCCCTGGTAATTTTTGTAATTTTCGATCATTCTCCTAGTATTTTTGTAACTGCCTGCGCACCATCGTAAAATGGAAAAGTGAATTGATTGAATATTCTTGATGTGGCAATGGAATATTCAGTTTTGTAGACAAAGGTCTGTAAGATGATAAGGGTTATCAAGATACAATGGATTACCTTTTTAAGTCACGTATATCTTGGTTATGTAGGCCGGGTAACTGTTTACAGTTTTGACAGTGATAAATTATAAGTATAAATGTCATCTTGAGCATTATTCTTACATTACTTCTTCATTCTGCATATATGTAACTATGTTTACCGGACACCACCATAAGGCATATTTATAAAAATGGATTAAAATTTATAAACATTGGATTTGTTCTAGATGTCTGTTGATTTTTACTTATTAATGTTTGGAAGTGAGAGCGTTCTGTGTAAAATTTATAAGAGATACAGTGCACTATCAAGCTATCCTTTTTACCTCAGCTTCGGAGGTTAGGAAAGGAATTTGATTAAATTTTTTTTCTATATTTTCCCAGCGAATAATTGATTGGACATGGCTGTGAATCAGAGTCTGGATTCCTGCTCTGAGTATGTTGTCACATTGTTCATTGTTGTCGTTACAAATGTACCCTTACAGAAATGGTAGCTTCTTGATGTTGCTTTAAGCGAGTGCTTAGGGAACTTATTTGTGTTACTGATTGTCCTTTTCAGTTTCTGTGGTTTCTTTGCTGTGGAACATACGAGCTTTAGCAATTGAATTTGTCGTAAGGTCAAGTTGGTTTGATCTGCTACCTCTTCTTGTATGTGTGATATTTCGTTAGAAATCATCATCATCGTTAATAATAATAATAATAATAATAATAATAATAATAATAATAATAATAATAATAATAATCAATAATAATAATAATAATAATAATAATAATGAGGTTTCCAAGATGAACTCATTTTTTCGGACTTAAGTAAATTGATTAGTTTTTTGTTCTTTTTTTATTCAAATATTTCATGCAGACTTAGTAGTTCAGTGTTGAGTCTATTCATATAAGCATTTAAAGTTTGGTTTGAATGATTTCTTTTTCAGGTATTACAGTGACTGAGGTCGTTATTCACTTTCATATATATATATATATATATATATATATATATATATATATATATATATATATTTATATTTATATAGATATAGATAGATAGATAATATATATATATATATATATATATATATTATATATATATATATATTATATATATATATATATATATATATATATCTTCACATTCATCCCACATGCATAGGGATTTTAGTTGACTTCATTGACATTTTTCCTTTCACTAGTTGAACCTGTGTAACCTCTGTATTAATATACATACATACATTATGTAATATATATGATATATATTATATATATATATATATATATATATATATATATATATATATATATATATATATATACAAAGCATCTTGTCTTCAAACTGAGTATTACGCGGTGCTTTGGAACGCTAGTCACGAATTTGAATTCAGAATGTTGATTTATTGTAGTCTGTATGCGATATATGTTTGTGCAAATGTTTATGTATGTCTACGTTGTGGTTGAGTGTATCATTTACATTGGCACGTGTATATATTCACGGTTAGGAATGTCTTTTTGATTATCAAAGCAAGTTTAAGTGTCATCTGTATTATAGTTTAGAGAATGATCATTGGAAACGATGGAATCCTTCTCTCTCTCTCTCTCTCTCTCTCTCTCTCTCTCTCTCTCTCTCTCTAAGTTGGCTTTTCCCCAAAGCGTAGGTCACAGCACTGAGACGACCCCAGTTTCTCCTGTATTAGAACTGTGAGAAATATCCCGAGGGCTTTTTCGCGAGGAGCTGAAGTGTCTCTCTCTCTCTCTCTCTCTCTCTCTCTCTCTCTCTCTCTCTCTCTCTCTCTCTCTCTCTGTCCTTTCTTCTTCTTCGTCTTCTTAACTCAGAATTTCTAGAGTGTCTTTTCTCTCCCATCTTTTTTCTTATCCCAGAATCTCTCTCTCTCTCTCTCTCTCTCTCTCTCTCTCTCTCGCTTTTCTTCGTAGCGTAGAAACTCGCGTGTGTCATTTCTCTCTCTCTCTCTCTCTCTCTCTCTCTCTCTCTCTCTCTCTCTCTCTCTCTCTCGCTCTCTCATGGGAAGGAGAGAGGGTATAATTTAGAATCCAGTCTGATGCAGTCACGTCTACCGAAAGACTGTTTGTCAGTCATGGTAATGCGTTGTTGGGGCGATATGAAGTTCTTGAATACGTCGTTGTGGCAAATGTGTCATCATCCTAATGCAGGACTCTATAATACGTTTCGTGATGAACGTTTTCTGTGATCCGTGCGAAGGCAGCTTCTGCTTTTGGGGTTAGGTTCATTGATACCGTATACCCTTGATTTGTCAAATAGCGAGTTCTAGTCGGAAATTTACTTTTTGTCACGCAGGATCCGTACAAAATGTTTTCCGCTCGTTTATCGCACCGATAACTTATTTTATCTTATTAAAAACTATCTTATTCAGCAACGTCTTCATTTAGACACTCATTTTAGAAAATTAAACGTTCGGGTAGTATTCCATTAGAGAAAACTGCGTTTCTTTAATCAAGTCATTTACTATGACAAGTTCTTTTTGTCCAATTTAGGACGTGCCGAAATGGCTCCTTCACAGTTATTCATTATAACAATGCAGTCGTCACTCTCTCTCTCTCTCTCTCTCTCTCTCTCTCTCTCTCTCTCTCTCTCTCTCTCTCTCTCTCTCGATCCCAGAATCTCCCATATGTAATTTCCTCTCCATGTCTTGTCCCAGAATCTCTCTCTCTCTCTCTCTCTTGATCCCAGCATCTCTCATGTCATTTCCTCTCTTGTCCCAGAATCCATCATGGACCATATCTCTCTCTCTCTCTCTCTCTCCATCTTCTTGCTCCAAATAACTTCGAGGGTCATCTCTCTCTCTCTCTCTCTCTCTCTCTCTCTCTCTCTCTCCTTCACCGTCCTCTCAGACGGACTGTCGGCCATAGCAGGTCTGTCTTTCTCATCTGTGCCTGTGAGTCTGTTGACCTCTTTCACCTTCCATCCGTCACCTGAGGGAATCATAATCTCTGCCACCATCGCCTCTGGAGGTGTCCGGCTCCGGAAGGCCTGGAATGCAATGTAGCTGAAATGGGAAGTGTTGCCACATCCGCATCATCATTTTTTTTTTCTACACAGTCGCAAATGTCTCCTCTTGTTTTTTTTTTTTCCTCTTCCGTTCCTCCATTTTGTCCATCGTATGTCTTCATTTCCTCTCTCTCTCTCTCTCTCTCTCTCTCTCTCTCTCTCTCTCTCACACACAGTTCGGCCTCGTTCGTCTTTTTTTTTTTTTCTTGTCACTCTAAATCGTGATGCTTGCCGTTTTCCCTTATTCTGCTCTAAATTATGACACCTGATAACTTAATTATATTCATTCATTCATTCATCACTCATTCATTCTCATTACTCCAACTCCTCCCCCTTCCTCTCTTTGTCCCCCAACACAACTGACACGTCTTCTTCTTCTTCCTTTTTCCCCTTCATCCTTTTCCGTCAGCATCGCCACCATGTCTTCCTGTGTGACCTGTTCTTCTTTTTCCTTCTTTTTCCTCCATCAGCAAAGGCGAGTTCACCTTCTTTTCTTCCTATGTTCTTCATGTAACACTTAATCCTTCCTTTACTCTGGTTCTTTTAGTTGTCTGTGAAAGGAAACCACTGAGATGGCTGTTTGTCTAGCCTCCGCACTTTTTCTCTCTCCTTACTCTTACTGTCCGCCCTCAGTTCTTAAAAACCACAGAGGCTAGAGGGCTACAAATTGGTGTTGATCATCCACCCTCCAATCACCAAACATACTAAATTGCAGCCCTCTAGCCTCAGTAGTTTTGATATTAATTAAGGTAAAAGTTAGCCATAATCGTGCGTCTGGCAATACCATAGGCCAGACCACCACCGGGCCGTGGTTGAAAGTTTCATGGGCCGCTGGTCACACAGCATTTTAAGCCGTACAGAAAACTCAGTTGGAACTTTTTAAAATGTTCTTTTTTTGCCAACACTACCCAGTGTCCCCTCTTTCATTCTGTAGCTGCGCCATGTTCTTCTCTTCTTCCTATGATATATCCTCTGATTTCTGTTCCTTTCCTCCAACTTCAAAGTGATTTTTGAGAAGGTTTGTGATGGTTATCCAAAATTAAATTCTGCATATGATTTTTTTTCGTTTAGTTTACGGAAGCAGATGTCTTCCCAATTCAAGAATTTCATTTATTCAGTGCGATCGTTTTTCATTCAAGGAAATTTGACGTCCAAGTTGTAAAAGTCTGTACTTTCGTTTGATCATTTTATTAACCACGTATTACAATTATTCTCTGATCATTGAACTATGAATAATTTGTTACATTTCCTGGTTTGATTGTTTGTTTGTTTACGTACTGACGTATTTACACTCATTTCTTTCGTGTCATGTATTCCCCCCATGTACTGAAGAGTTACAAGGATTAGGATGTCTCAGTGACTTATTAGTCCACCCGAGGAGACATCGTGTGCTCACTTATCTTATTCCATGTGCCACAAATCTTGTATGTCAAGAAGTTCCAGCAATTGGATGTGTTGTATCTCTTCAGGCGGCAGGTAGGGAGCATACAGATGGGGTCGTGAGAGGGAAGGCTCTCGCCCTAAGTATGAATTTGCATTTACATGCATAAGAGGTCTTTCCTCCTCATTTGATGCTTTCTTTGTCGATATTTTAAAATGATTACGAGTTCGCTATTTGATTTGGTTACTGTTGAAAGTAACGATTTTCTCTCGATATTTATTCTTGGAATAAATCTTCCCTTTTTTATCTCTATTTGTCTTCGTCTTAGAGTGAGTTTTTAATGTATTGACACTTAATGGATTGTACATTTAACTAAGAGACTTTAGATTCTAATTTCTATTTTTTTCAATAGAAATAATAACAACTAAAGACTCCAACGGCTGATCCTTATATCACAGTCAAATAAAGCCCATTCTTTATTCATTCTCTCCTGCTTCCGTATTTCCAAATGTTTTAATTATCTCGTTCTTATTCCCATAACGGTTCGGGTTAAGGTGCAGTGACTTCTGCATTATAAAGAGAGAGAGAGAGAGAGAGAGAGAGAGAGAGAGAGAGAAGAGAGAGAGATAAGTAACGTCCCTCAGAGGACGTGGTAACTTAATCGGCAGTAGTAGGAGGAAGGCCATAAGTCCGAGCCCTGTCCATGAATAAATCATGATTTTAATTAGATATGGGGCGAAGAATGTTTTCGGCGCAAGCATGGCCATTATAGCAGAATAAATTTGCATAAATGCTGTCGGTGGAATCTCCCTCACTCCCACCGAGGTCGCGGCCAAAAGTGTACTGTTCGGTCCGCAGTCATGCGCGGGTTCCCAAAGGGAGGATCCGAGGTGCCTTCGTGGTGGGCTGTCTCAAGGAGGGAGGTTGCAGGATGACATCTCTTGCTGGGAAGTCGTCTCAGTATATAGCGCCTCAGTGGCGTGATCGGTATGGTCTTGGCCTGCCACCTCGGTGGCCCCGAGTTCGATTCTCGGGCATTGCATTGAGGGGTGAGAGGTGTATTTCTGGTGACAGAAGTTCACTCTCGACGTGGTTCGGAAGTCACGTAAAGCCGTTGGTCTCGTTGCTGAATAACCACTGGTTCCATGCAACGTAAAAACACCATACAAACAAACAAACAAACAATCAGTATATAGATTACCAGATATTTTATTTAAATAGATATTTATTAAATAGATAGACTTAGTCTAATTATAGAGATTGACAGTATTTAAATAGACATAGTATATTTATATATATTGGCAGATGGTTTATTTAAATAGACATTGTAATAATATATAGGTTAGCAGATAGTTTGTTTAAATAGATAGACATAGTACGTACTATTATATAGATCGGCAAATAGTTTATTTGAATAGATAGACATAGTATAATTATATAGATTGGCAGATAGTTTACTTAGATACAGATAAATTGATTACATAAATGAGATTAACTATGTATATTTATTAATTAATATAGATAATTATGGTCAATAGATGTTGTAAATATAATGTATATAATGTTTTGTAATATGTTTGATTTTAGGCTGGGAAAATAAAGCTGATGGAGTAAGATGAAATATATATTCTTAAACTTCGCTAACTTTAACGATTCTCTCTCTCTCTCTCTCTCTCTCTCTCTCTCTCTCTCTCTCTCTCTCTCTCTCTCTCTCATTTGTCTTCATTCTTATCCCTCGTCCGAGCGATCTCAAGTTTTTTTCTGGTCCCGTCTTCTCCCAAATTGGCCTAAAGGGGGTTTGGAATATCCGGCGGAGACGTGTGACCGAACACTTCGGAGGAGTACTTTTTTTCGTTTTTTTTTTTCTTCCGTTTTTTGTTTGTTTGTTAAAAGAATATCACTAAAACAAGCAGGGTTTACAGGGGACGGAAGTACAGCCGGAAATGTAAGACGAGGGACGAA
>NC_061100.1:133398152-133455652 GCF_015104395.2 Macrobrachium nipponense | reverse complement strand
CGGTCTTGTTTATAGATGATGTAAACTGTAGGCACGAGATTTATAGAACTGCAAAGTCGCCAATCTTGAAGTATAAACCTGTTTTGCGGCTTGTCTGCTCTGCTGCAATTGTGACCATTTCGGACAGGAATTTCTATGAAGTTCTATTGATCGCGTTAAAGGATAAGGGAATAGGAGAATGGGTACGAGAGAGAGAGAGAGAGAGAGAGAGAGAGAGAGAGAGAGAGAGAGAGAGAGATTTTAATTACAGTTGCACCACTGGTTATGAAATGTTATTATCACTAGGGGTTATTTTCCCCAACTGTAGTACTTGGGACAGAACGTCAGAATGGCGCAGAGGTTGAAAGGAGAGGAAAAATGCGAAATGTGATAACAGGACGAGGGGAGAGAGAGAGAGAGAGAGAGAGAGAGAGAGAGAGAGATGTAGGAACACCAATAAAGGGGAACAACTGCGAGGGAAGATCACGCACAATCAACTTCGCATTACTTCTGGCCGAAGGGGAAGTGAATGACGACTGTGATGACGTTAGTGGCGACGTCGTCGTCGTTCGCTGCGTCTCGAACGATGACGAGGACTGCTGCTGCTGCTATGTGACTCTTCCTCCTGATGACGACTAACCTGACGAAGAAGCCTTTGTGGGACGGCTACGATGACGATGTCGCCATAGAAAGTGACTCGTGATGACGACGACGACGACGACGACGACTGAGAAAAGTGACTCGTGAGGAGGAGGAGGAGGACGACGAGGACGACGACGACTGACAAAAGTGATTCGTGAGGAGGAGGAGGACGACGACGACGACGATGACGACGATGACGACGACGACAAAAGTCACTCACGAGGGTGACAAAAGTGACTTGATGAAGACGATGACGATCCAAATGACTTAATGACGAGACAAAAGTGACTCGTGATGACGACGACGACAACAGAATGTACTTGTGGTGACTGACGAAAATGACTCCGTCATATTGACGACGAAAATGACTTAATGACAGCAAAAGTGATTCGTGATATGACGACGATGACGACTGACTCGTGATGATGATGACGACGAAGAAAGTGACTCGTGATGACGACGAAAACGACAGACTGGTGATGACGACGATGATTAATGTTGGCCGTCATTGCAGTACCAAAAGGATAACTAAAGCAGGAAACGATTGTAATTCCCACGACAGCTGCTACGGTGACGATAGCGAAATACAAGGCTAATAATAATGATGCTAATTGCGATAGCTGGATCGACGATAATGACCGAAAGTTTAATCATTTGTTAATGTCAGTGATTAGTATCGCCATTAGCAGCTGCGTACAACATTTGCTATATTCTATAATGACTTTATTCTCTTTTGATGTTGAAGATGAGTTGTATAGGCGCCGTGAGGAAATTTTATTACAAAGCGAATTATGCTCTTATCATCTTGTTTTGACACAGGAGTGTTTGAAGACGATGTCCATTTTAGCAAGACGATTACGAAAGAGATAAACAAAGAGAAATCAAATAAAGGAGAAAGAGTGGGCAATACACGAGTAAGTATAGTAGAAAATAAAGGAGAGTAAGTATAGTAGATTCACATCAACCGTGCATCCGATGTCTAGGGCAGTCCCTCACGACGCTCCTGATTGGCTGTTGATAAGCCAATTGCAGGGCTGGAAACTCTCAGTCTCTCTCGAGAGTTCACTTAGGCAAGATGTATGTTCCACTTCTCCTGAGGGATACGTCTTTCAAAAGTATCCCTCAGGAGAGCGGAGCATATACATCCTGCCTATCTGAACACTCTCGAGAGAGACTGAGAGTTTCCAGCCCTGTGATTGGCTTATCAACAGACAATCAGGATGATCATTAGGGACAGGCCTAGACATCAGATGCACGGTTGATGTGACTCTAATATAGTACCTCTGCGGAACGACTCGAGGAATTAGACGGAAAAGATGAAATAACCGGACGGATGAGAGATTTAATTTTGTTATTCCTGAAAAAAAAAGTTCTTGGCTAGAGCGGAGCAATTCCTAACCAGTTCCGCATACGAGAATTGTTTTAATGCAGAGCAGGTATGTCAAACCTTGATGTATATTGCAGTTCAAATGGGAAGCAGCTCCGCGGACGAAGTGAATAATCCCCTTTTGACAGGGGAGAGAGAGAAAAAGAAATTAACGAATGGAACGTTTTTTTGAACACGCTTTCCGACCTTCTTTTACTTCACTTTTAACGTCAGTTGGATTTGAATTGGATGATTATTATGCTACATTAAAACCGCAGTTATGATTTCGTTACGTAGGTGCAAAATGCTGATTTGAAGCTTTTTAATTTTTATATTTTTTCTTTATTGTTTTTTTATGACAAGGGCTCTTGGCTCCACGTAGTATATGTACATTTCTTTCATGGCTTTCATCCGATTTAGCTTTTTTCTGTTTTTTTATTTATTTATTTTTTTACTTTCAGCATTTGCAATTCGCTGTTTTTTATTCGTAGTGTAAACATTTATTTTTGCAAATTGTAAGCTTCTTATGCCTGCTCTGTTTGAATTGACTGTAGCTTTTTTAGAATTGTTTCTGTAATATTTTATATATATATATATTATATATATATATATATATATATATATATATATATATGTAATTTATTTATTTATTTATCTATACACGTACATACACACATATATATTATATATATACACATACATACATACATGCAATGATACACGCACACGCATATATGCATACACATAGTATATATTGACAGTTGTTTATTATAATGCAAATGTGAATTATGTTACACAGCGCACATGGTCATTATCGGATTTTATTTGAAGGCATCTTGCTGGCTTTCTTTTTGTCCCATATGATGCCTCTTATTTCAAAAACTTGATTACATCGGATTACACTCGTGTTTTAAATAGACTACGTTTCATGTAGTTACCTACGGTTTTGTTTACAAAAAACCCCATGGATATCAAACATTTAAAATTGTGATGGAGTAGGCCAGCTTGACTTTTCATCCAGTAGTATGGCGTATAAACATTGTCTATGTATGTATGTATGTGTGTGTATGTATATGTATATATTATATTCTTATATATACGTATACATAAACGTATATGTGTATGTGAGTATGTACTATATACTTATATTTATACTTATATACACACACACATACATACACGCCAACACATAATCACTGTAGAGTAAGGATGCGCTCACGTTTCTAAATATATATCACTGCTGTCTAGTCATTATGCTGAATCTACTTTACATTCGCCGGCCACTATAAAGTAGTGCAGAGCCGGGAGGAGGAGGAGGAGGAGGCGGCGGCGGCGGCGGCGGCGGCGGCGGCGGCCTTGCTGAAGACTTCAGTGGGTCTTGTGCAAGTAGCGAATTGGTGAGGGACCGGACAAAACATCCAAGAGTTCATCGTCGGCTCTAAGCTTTGGCCACGGCTACCCTTGAGACCATCTGGCTCCTCGCTGATTTAGTTGTCCGTCTTGTGAATGGCCAATTACGTGAATTGTTTAACAAGGACGAGAATTTATTAGGCAAAGGACACACACACACACACAACTTGGAAGCCTCCTCTCCCCAGCGCGGGAAGAAATAAAGACGACATTGCTCTTCGTGTAATGCAAGGTCTGAATCATCGTGAGTTGTTTGCTGTCAACTCAAATCTGGGTCGATAAAGAGGAAACGCATTGGAAAGGAAAAAGAAAAATTAAGGTATGGAGGCGAGCAAGGGAAGAAATGAGGACGAAATTGATCTTCGTCTAATGCACAAGTCTGAAAAATCAAATAATTCTTTGCTGTCAATTCTAATTTAGGTCGTTAAGACGAACGAAAAGATTATAGAACGATAAGCGTATGGAGGAGAACAACTGTCTGAGAAGGTTTAACTTATGCGGTGATTAAAGAAGTAAACCCCTCCTCTCTCTCTCTCTCTCTCTCTCTCTCTCTCTCTCTCTCTCTCTCTCTCTCTCTCTCTCTCTGTCCTTTCCTCCTCATCGTCCTCCGCCTCCTGTTGGTAGTCTCTGGTCTTTTTCTCTCTCCCCATAAAATTTTATAGCTAGAAACAACCGGGCTGGAAGGTTATGGATTTAGGTAACGGGTTACGTGCCCAGGGTAATGCGCAGGCTGAGATACATCGTTATTATTATTATTATTTTTTTTTTTCAAGATTTACTTTAAGGAAGGTTATTCTCTTCACATTTTAGGTAAGTAGAGTACTCGTCGATAAGTGTTCACATACGAATGATCTAATTACTCCGTTGAATTTAAATTATATTCGAGATAATTTTAAATTTTATCTCTCTCTCTCTCTCTCTCTCTCTCTCTCTCTCTCTCTCTCTCTCTCTCTCTCTCTCTCTCTCAAAATACATTGCAACTGGTTGCATTGTGGCATTTTTCCTGAACATGTTACTTATTTTTGTTTTCGACAGAATCTCTTGATAAACGGTAAAGAATCAGAATGGGCAGATGTGACAAGCGGAGTTCCTCAGGGTTCTGTCCTTGGCCCGCTCTTGTTTTTTATTTATATTAATGACATAGATTTAGTATTAATGAGCAGGATACCCAAATTTGCAGACGACACCAAACTAGGTGTAAATGCAGTAGACCCAGAGGCAGTATAAAGTTTAAGAAATATAAAGAAAGTAGAGTGGTAAAATAGATGGCAAATGCCTTTTAATGTGGATAAGTGTAGTGTTATAAATAGGAACAAACAACCCTCATGCCAACTACATGCTGCTTAGGAATGACATAAATAGTGTAGAACAAGAAGAGAACCTTGGAGTTATTATTACCAAGGACTTAAAATCCACAAAATAGTGCATAAGAGCTGAAAAGAAGACATAGAGAGCGGTTCAAATGCAGAAACAAGGAGGAAACGGTGTTGCATCTCTACACATCAATAGTTAGACACCATCTTGAATATGCAGTACAGTTTTGGTCACCATCACTAAGAAAGGTCATGAATAGATTAGAAAGGGTACAAGCAAAAGCCACAAAATTAATTAATTCCTTCCATCAGGCAAATAGGCTACACAAGACGACTAGAGAGCCTGAACATGTATGGCTTAGAAACACGACGATTGCGAGGACAACTAATAGGAACATTCAAAATACTGAAAGGCGTAACAAAAGTAGACAGTAACCTATTTACGTTAAACGAAAACCAGACAAGAAATAATGGATGGAAACTAGAGCTGAAGAGATGCAACACATCCCATTGTGGGAGCTTGAAGAGATACAGCACATCCCATTGTGGGAACTTCTTCGCATACAAAATATGTGACACATGGGGTAAGCTGCCACCAGAAGTTGTAAACAGCAACAGTGTGGAAGAGTTTGAAAGAAAGCTAGACAGAAATCATTCGCACTCTGTGAATGAACATTAAAACCTGCTCCTAGAGATAAGTGAGCGCACGAAGTGTCCTCGGATTCAGACATCCTAATCCTTGTAACTCTCAAAATACATTGCAACTAGTTGCATTATGGCATTTTTCCTGAACACGTTAATGGTCCTTCTTTGTGACAGAAAATGTGGTACGCACATCGATTTCGTGTTTAAATTCGTGTTAAAGAATTTGGATTGTATTTTTGCTACTTTAGAATAATGTAATACAATGAATGAATTTCACGTGGGAAAGAATTGCATGTCCGATCGTGCCTTCCTAATGTTTTTATTACTGAGAAGAGACGGAGACAGTGCTTCTTCGGTCACTGGGGAAGCAAAAAAGGAGTGGACTTCCCTTCTCAAGTGTTTGGCTGACCAGATGGCAGCTCAGGTTACTTACTCGAAAACGCAGTGGAAGTGAGACTTCTTCGCACCACTTTTGTGGTGTGAGAATGAGGAACCTTACTACCTTTAGACCCACGACAGATGATTGCGGAATTATCTTAAATTTTTTTTCAGCGTTATCCATTTTTTTTAAATAATAGTCTGATTGTTCATTAGTGATCAAGCCATCTCATAATAAGAAGGTTTTTGTATGTCATTATGCTAACTCTTCTCTAAGACTGAACTGAATTGACGGAAGATATTCGTTGCGAATGGAGAAGTCAGTCTTTTATCTCGTACTTTTTATAATATTTATATGTGAGGAGATGTCCCGGAATTAGAAAATTTAATTTTCTTTGGAATTTGACGGGATTTTTTTTTTCTCTGTAGTTTTTACTCGGAATGATACTGATTCTGTGTTTATATTTGTTTTCTCACATAAGAATATTCGACTTATTGTTTTTTTATTCCCATTTTTAGGATTTAGGTGTAATAATCACTTTTAGGCCTTTTTCTAATTTTAATGATATTCTATTATATCGCTTAATGGGCACTCTATATTACTGGCTTTAAGGATATTTATATCAGGTTTTGAGTAACATATCTACACACATACTCATACACGCATATTATGTATATATATGTATATATGTGTGTATATAGTTATATTTATGTATGCGTTTGTAACAGTTCATCATAAGCATGTTACCTTTAGAAGAGATGGCTCCCAAAAATTATTACCAGTCCAGTTTCTAAGCCAGTATTTTTGGTGTGAGGCTCCTAGCCCCTCAGTATACCGTCATATATGGACAAGTGGCTTCTATGTTAAAGAAACCTGTCTTCTCTTGGCCGTCACTCATGCTGGTACGGACCAGAAAAGACCCATATATATATATATATATATATATATATATATATATATATATATATATATATATATATTATATATATATATATATATATATATATAGTTTACATAAAACGAGAGAAAGGTAATTAATGTTTTCCCGAAATCGTTGCAACATCATACACACACACACACACACACACACACACACACACACACACAGAGAAGAGAGAGAGAGAGAGAAGGGAGAGCGATTCCCCAAGGGGAAGAGTACCATGTAAAGTGCCGTGGCAAAAGTTGTTGCATCATTCTTGCATGATTTTCATCCCGGTTTTCCTGGGGAAGCTTCGGTGGTTGCAAGGATGGATGTACATTTCCCTCCGGACAGTGGATGTCCGCTGGATGAAGTCCGAGGGCTTTCAGATGGATGTGATGGTGGGTGGACATGCCAAGGATGAATGTTATGGTTTCGTCGAAGTTAACGAAGAGTTATTTAAGAGAGAGATCAATGTTCGGGAGAGAAATGGATGTGCCAACCTGCTCCATAACGTTTTGCTCTCTCTCTCGCTCTCTCTCTCTCAATCTCTCTCTCTCTCATCTCTCTCTCTCTCTCTCTATATATATATATTATATATATATATATATATATATATAATATATATATATATATATATATATATATATAAAGATATAGCGCTGATCATTGAAAACAGAAGTATCCTCAAGAACACTTCTCTCTCTCTCTCTCTCTCTCTCTCTCTCTCTCTCTCTCTCTCTCTCTTCTCTCTCCAAGTCTAGAGAAAAAGAAAAATGTATTTTTCCCATGAAAACTTGTTTGACTTCGGAAGCTGGTGGGACGTAAGTGAATTATATACATGCATCAAAGAGGTGCCAAGCGAAGGATATCGGCAGTTTTATAAACATTTTTGGTTGCGTGTCGTTTAGGACTCTCGAGCCCACTTCACATAGTACAGGACCTATAATGGCCACTTCTCGCTGTTGTTGTCGAAGATTAAGCTGGCCTTATGCCAGCACCGGCGTTCCTCAAAGAGCAGACCGTAGGAGGTCTCTCTTTGTTTAGAAACTTTAATTATTGTATTTTTCATATGTCAAACATCTGACTTCTTGAATAAGATTCGTCAGGTTTTTTTTTTTTTTTTTTTTTTACATTTTGTTAAACCGTGACTGATCTCTGTTTATTTATTTATTTATTATTTATTTATTTTTTTTTTTTTTAGGTAATTTGCATCCCCAACTAAAATGTGATATTTTCAAATTCGAAGGAAGATTTACTTGAGAAGGCTGCGTAGTTACAAATAATAATTGAGTATGGCATGCTTTTCCTCAATGTTTGTGTATTTACACACTCGAAAAGGCAGGTTCTTGCCGGGAAATTGGGTACATATTTCTCTCTCTCTCTCTCTCTCTCTCTCTCTCTCTCTCTCTCTCTCTCTCTCTCTCTCTCTCTCGTTTATATGGCGGCGGCAATAAGCAATAACCATGAAACTGTCTTACCCCTGCAGGATTAGTAGAAGAAATCAAATTAAAAATTGGTAACTACACTTGAAATGAACGATGTGCGGTTATGAATATGTCTCAGTTTAAAAACACTTATATACGTTGCGCTCTCTCTCTCTCTCTCTCTCTCTCTCTCTCTCTCTCTCTCTCTCTCTCTCTCTCTCTCTCTGTTATTGTACGTCGAGTTTGTAGTAAGGAAGCTGCAATTGACCTCGTGCAATTGCGTCATTAGGGCTGTAAGATACCATTCACGAGTTGTCGCTTACATATGTTGGCCATTCATTAACACAGCCTGTGGGACAGTTGGGGACTGTATTGTGTCCCTCGTCTTTGTTTATATCCTATCGCGCCCTCCGAGTATGGTTTGATATACTTAGTTAATATTAGTTGGTTGTTGTAGGCCTCACGTGTGAGAGAGAGAGAGAGAGAGAGAGAGAGAGGAGAGAGAGAGAGAGAGAGAGAGAGAGAGAGAGAGAGAGAGAGAGAGAGTGTCTCCTACTTGTTAGAATGTGGAATATCAAAACAGGAGAGACTAGATAAGGCATCTTTAATACTGGCATGAAACCGTTCTTAGGACACTGATAAGAGAATCTCTATCGTAAGAAGTTGTCTTATTAACTTAATATTTCAAGTTTAATGATGCTGCGTTCGGAAGGAATTTCGATGCACTGCTGATGAGCCTTCTGTGTAGGTGGATGAAGCGGCTAAAATAGTGCGGGTTCTCTGCAAATCCAAGATTCAGCCGTTCATGTACGAATGTGACAGTGACCACATTTTTATTTGTTCATTGGGCCACTTCCTACAAAAGGGAAAACGACTTTATGTTAATATGAATTAATATTACAGTCATATGTACATGTCGCATATTTTGAGCAGTTAGGAATTTTCAGTCGTAGAGTAGCTTCAAACAGGTAATACTCAATGGCCAATTCCATACCATCCTTGAACTGCTGAAACATATTCAGTTCCCTTTCGCTTCATTCATAGATCCAGAAGGTTCATACATTCGTGCCATTCATCTATGAGTTGCAAGTACTCTTTTAACTTCTAGATTTGAAGGTACATCCGCTACTACAAAATTCACTATATCTTAGGCATCTCTTATATCCGAAGGCAATCAAAAGACCCCTGTAGAAGTGCGTTATCCCCAAGACTGAGTGAATTCGGTGTTAATTAACTAGCACAAGGATGAGGTTGCTTGTCCCACACCATCTTCTTCGGTTGACTGGTGGGCGGTAAGCCGTGATCAACGACGGACCGTGTTATTGGTCACATGCTCCCTCGTCATTCATGTGGCAAAGTGTGAGGCTGGCAGCCGCATCTTGTAAATGCTTCTTGAAAATTTCTCCCTGCCATGTCCTAAGAATAAAGGGCTCTAGGTGAAATTTCAAACACACACACACACACACACACACACACACATATATATATATTGCTACGTCTATAGAACGCCTCGCCTTCCCAGCAGAGTTTTAGTTATATTTAATTATAAAAGTAGCAGCCATGCCTTCTCCTGAAGCGACTGTTGTTGGGAGAGTGGGTATGTCGTAGGAATGATATTTCCGGTCTGACGGAAGCTTAGGGTAAGAGAGGCAAGTCACAAGAGTAGCTAGGCTTCGAGATGGATTTTAGGGACTTCTACAATAAGACCTATTTTCCTTCCCAATTTGCTGGCGTTGTGTTTACCACCTTTCAGGCAATGCTCGAGGCGGTTTTTGGAAGCCCCGTGATTCGAAAACAACCAGTATCGATCTCAGTCGGCTGCGAGACGTGATCTCGGACAGAGGTCAAATTGCCAGCCTCCCAAAATTAGGCCTACCCACGACGTACTGGTGGACACGAACCCCAGACCTGAACAGAGGTCAGGCCGCATTCTTCTACAAGGATACACAGAATATTGCATAAAGGTATGTCTGAAAGTGTAAACTTCAACCCAGCACCTTTTACTACCATACGACTCTTGCTAAATTCATTTTCAATTCTCATTTTTACCCCTTCTACATCAGAAGCCCTTTGTCCTCATCGGGCCACGTGCTCCCCTTTGTGACTTGTTAAAGACCAAGTTTTCGTGCATACCTCAGTGAACCATTCGAGTTTACCTTCCCCAATGTTAGAGAATTAATCAGCCTTAATCAAAGCAAGAAGTCATTTTTCCTTTTATCTCGTTTAATCTGGGATTCTTTTCCAGATTCCATGAGTCACGTGCCGTCTCTCTGCCGCAAGTGTGCATTAACCCCAAGTGTATGAAAACCAGCTATAACAGCTCAATGGAGCCATCATTTACCTTTTCTCCAGCCCAGCCCGGGCCTTTTAGTAAATAAATAGCTTTAAGTAATGAGCTGAGTTTTCTGGCGACCTTCCCTCTAAAGAAATTAATAACTATCAGTTTACGGTAAGTTAAAGCAATTCCCTCTTGAAATCCCTCAATTATTTCCGTTTACGTATCTAGCCTCTCTCAAGGCCGCTATATACGTAACATTGGCGACCTTGCCAGGATATGAACCTAGCTTGCTTAAAAAAAGCTTGTAAATCGCGTTATCCGTTGTAAAACGTAAACTGTAAATTATTTTACAAAAAGCAAATCAAGCACACTTGCAGGGAAGAAGACACACTGGCTCACGGTAAGGTATTCCATTCATTAATATGATTATTCTATAACCTATGTTAGATTAAGGTACGTTTAAGTATTTTTTATTGTAGAAGTGTGTTAAACAAATGTGAAGGTAGAAATATTATTATATTGAAACGGCCAGAGCGCCGAGCGAATTCTATTTTGTAAATCGCATTGTTGTCGAACGAGCACTAACACGTGTGCAGATAGATGCCAGAAAGGACCAGATCAAACTAGGAAGTGCTTTGCCAGGGTTTATTGCTGTATTAGAAAGCCTAGCTAGTTAGGAGTGTTTTACTAATAGTTACGGCAAAAGAAGTGTACAATTCTTTTGTCTGTGATATGTTAGGGAATCCATTTTTTAACTTAGTTTTCATTCCAAGTGTTGGTAACCGCTTACCTCTCAGCTAATTCAGCTTCGCGCTCTCTCGCGCCTGCGCGGTCTCAACCAGCCTTCGTCTCATTCACAGCGGCAGCCATGTTTGTTTTCCCTTTCAACATTATCTAAACAATTTAAGCAAAGTAACGTAAGTCTCGAAGTTTTAACGTAAATAATATCGATCTCGGTACTAGTATCTATCGTCCTGCCAGAGAAATTAACGTAATTCGCCTTGAATAAGAAAGTAGAATTTTGTGTTGTAAATTGCCTTCGCATTTACAGAGAATCAGCTGATTCGCCATCAATGCTAGCACACGTGGTGCTAACCCCCGCGCTCTTCTCGCCTCACGTGTTTCACCTCGCATCGCTCACTCGCGCGCTGAGCGAAAATTTCATTTCACTTAACGTAACCTCATTTACAATTGTTTGCTAACATCGTTTTAAATCCTTACCGTCATTTCACTGTTCACAGGGACCTAGTAATCTTACATAAAGTTAACGTAAATCTCAAGTAGAGTAAATCACAAGAATTGTTAACGTAAAACGCGTCTTTGTAAAATTCATATTGAAACGCAAATCATTTCATAAGCGCAAGCCGCTAACATTAACGTAAACATCGTTCACCGCGATCGCGTTATCATTTTTCATAAAACATCAAAAGCAATTCTTTCACAAAAAACGTTAACGTAAGTAGATAATTTAACGCAAGTTGCGTCATATTAAACTAACATTAGTAGTTCAATTCAAATATAGGGAGTTCATTCAATATATCATTTTTCACCCTCTCCGAGAGAGAGAGAGAGAGAGAGAGAGAGAGAGAGAGAGAGAGAGAGAGAAAACCAGAACACAGTATTCACGAAGCCAAGAGTACTACATCTTACCATTAATTATAGCATGCAGAATTAACATTATTTTAGTCTCTTGTGTCTTTCATTTACACAGCGTGATACGTACGCGCCTGTGTCCATTGCAGTTTGCAAGCATTTATTTATTTCATTTACCGAGTACTTCAGCGAGGGACTGAGCATTCCTAAAATTTCCATTACCTGTCGTTGCCCGAGTGGTCTTGTTCATTTTTATCCCAAAAGACTTGCGTGTACCGCAAGCACAATTCGCACAGTGTGCCACGCAAATTCATTACTTCCAGACAGGGAAGTCGTTACCAGTTTAGGACTGGCCACCACCAGTGCACGTCAGGTCTTACCATTTCACAGTGCCACTAATTCTTGACACTGTCCATCGACTGGCTGCTGAAGTACTCCCACCTTTTACTTTCTCTCCTCCACCATTACGCTCTGCCATGAGCAGTGCCATTTCATTTCAGTATATTTAAGTATACTGCATGTAGTGTCCGGGACACACCAGCACGATACCAGTGCTCCAAGGAACGCCTCCATAAATGCCATTGCACCTGTACAGGCCGTACAGGTAGCCATTAAACCTGCGTGTCCGTCCTTACGGAACGCCCAAGTAACTAGTGTGTCCATGTACAAGGGTCAGTGATCCTTCGGAACACTCAACAAAGGGAACGCCTCCCGAAGCGCCGCAATACCAGCCCTAAGTGCTGACAAACCTGCGTGTCCGTCCTTACGGAACGCCCAATTCATTAATGTCCGTGTACAAGGGTCAGTGATCCTTCGGACCAATCAAGGGAACGCCTCCCGAAGTGCCATCGCACCTGTACAGACGTACAGGTAGCCCTATATCTGCGTGTCCGTCCTTACGGAACGTCCAATTCATTAAAGTATCCGCCATTTTGGATCACTGAACCAAGGAACGCCTCCTCATAAGTGCCGTGCACCTGTATTGGACCTACAGGTAGCCCATTCCAACGTCTTCCAACTTAGGAACGCCCTTAAGTGTGACGTACGCCGTACACTCCATTTGATTTTTTCACCTCTTTAGAAGGTGCCAATCCAGAAGTGCCACCAACTTACGGGACACTTCCCAAGTGCCACAGAGCACCCAGTCTTCTCAGACTTTTTCTCTACCACGTCGCAGAACACCTTTCCAAGTGAGTGCCACTTTCCACAGTAGGCACTCCTATTCCATTCCGTACCCTTCCTGGCCATTATTTTCATTTTCATCAGAGCCTCTACTGCAGCCTAAGGGAAATGTCTTCCCCTGCTTCCCGCGACTTCTTTGCCAGAGAGCTAGAGAAGCTCGGAGCCCTCATAACTCTGGGCAAGGAGGCTGGTTACACTGGACCAGCACTTGACCAGTGGATAAAGACGCAGCAGGCTGCCGCACGCCTGCAAGAAAAGAAAGTAAGAGAAAACCAGAGACAAGCCAGAGAAGCAGAAAGGAAGGCAAGGGAAGAGGAGCGAAAGCATGAGCTCGCTCTCAAGGAGAAGGAACTCGACATCAAGCGGGAGAAGGCCCGTAAGGAGAGTATCCTAGCTCAAGCCACTCTGCCAGCTTCCAGCCCTGCACCCACTGTCTCTCTTAGTCCCGCCGTCTCTGGTCAGCCTGATATCCTTTCGATTTGCGAGCCTGGTCCTGATCCAGTGCCGGAGATAGAAATTCCTGCCGCATCCTGCCAGCCTTTTACCTTTTTACCGCCTACCTCCTCCCTTTTGGAAGAGGTAAGCCCACCCGTTAACCCGAAATTGCTTCCGAGGGTGATTCAACGGAGGTTCCCTTAACCTCCCCACGTCACATCACTGCCAGAGAGGACTCTTCACCTGTGCCAGAGCACACTGCCAGCCTTGGTGACTCCGCAGATTCGCAACCTGTGGGGCCATCTCGGCCTTATCATCCAGTGCCACGGAAGAGGTTCTGGAACAAGTTCTGCCGAGACTGTGGCCGCAAGGGTCACATGTCTGCCAACTACGGAGGGTGCGCGAACCACAATATTCCTGCCGTCGCAATGGCCATTACTAATCCTTCTTCTCTAGGACCCCCAGCTAAGGGCCCTATAACTGTTGCACCCCTCCAAAGTCATTATCAGCCAAGCCACGTCAGAGCCTACGACGACTCTGGCGCTCAAATCTCCCTGATACGGGAAGACAGAATCCCCCGAGGGACTACCGTCGATAGACGACAACTAATCACCATCGAAGGTATCAACCATATCAAGCTGATCCTTCCAACCGTGCAATTGAGAGTCACCCGACCTCATTTCTCCAAGGTTTGTACCCTTGCAGTTGCAAGCTACATCCCAGGAGGTTATGACCTCCTCCTAGGGCAAGACATGAAGTCTCCCTCGCATTCCAAAAAACCTAGGGGTCCTAACCCCACAACAAATCACTCCAAAGCAAGGAGTCATCGAAATTCTACTTCCTCTAGGAAGTACGTCCACCAACAGTCTCCCCCGCTACCAAGGAGGGAGATTGATCATTCACAGTTCCGTTGCAAAACCTGCAAAGTAATAGGGCACTCCACGAATTGGCCTAGGTGCCCTAGCCGACTACCAGCAGCGGACACTGTCCATTTTCCACAAGGCTTAGCCTTCCAAAAGAGACAGGAGCCTCTGTCTCCCATTTCCAAGGGCACGCTGAGAGGTATTGCACCTCCAGTACCCGTCACAGGTCCAGTCGACCTCAACTCTCTGCCAGTGCCACTTGGCAGCACTGAGCAGTGCCAAGCTCCGTCCAGCCTGGACGTAGAGCCACCACCGAACTTGACCTCTGCGCCTGGCCCCGAGCTAGCGCCGGCGCCTAACCTTATCAAGGATCCTCCTACAGGAGATCCTCCAACAGGCATGGAGCTTACCACAGCCCATGGCCAATCACTAGTTCCTTCTTCTTCATCCTTACCTCTGTCGCCCGAGGATGAACCTCCGGCAGACCTTACCTTTGTACCTCCTCTGGAAAACCAGGAACTGCCCGACCAGGAGTCAGCCTGGAGTTTTCCCCTCACGACGGTTGTCGCAGCAGCCGGAGTGAGGGCCTCCCCTGCAGTAGGTTCCACCTCTACGACGGTTGCTACAGAGACCGAAGTAGGGTGTTCCCCTGAAATCTTTCAGGCTACCGCTGCCTCAGCTCCTGCCGGCGTTTCTGGCCTTTCCCCAGAGTCGGTGCCTCCGTCTACTCCAAGGACTGGTATAGCCAGGTCCTGGAGGAATAAGAAGAAGAAGAAGAAGGGACGTCATTAACATACTAACAAAAGAGCCACATGCTCTCCTTGACACCTGTGCCCGAGGTACAGTGTCGCATTCATTTGCAGAATGATCCTGGCACCTACCCAGAGAAGGTAGCCAGCCCGATCCCTGCCAGTAGCACTAACCCTCTAACCCCTAGCCATTGTAATACTAACCCTCATTTAAATATAATTACCTCATTGCATTTCCCTCCTGGTCAACTAACAACTCATCATCCCCACGCATCATTACCTCTCATTATGTATTTTAACAATTCCGTCGCTGAACTGCTGCTGTGCGTACCACACTCTGGAATGATTGCGTCTTCATTTAACTATAATGAGTAGGTTAGGCTAATGATTTAGTACCAGGGCATTACGTTAGTAGAAAGTAGAATCTTCAAGTAACCTTATCTAGGGGTAGAGTAGACTGTCGTCACAGACAACCCGTAGTTATTACTTGGGCTAGATTACATCACTACATTAAGTTAGTACACTTAGCATCTTTGCCTAGAAGTTAGGTAGGCCATTGTAGTCAGCCGTATCGCTGCTCAAAAAACTTCAAGTTAGAGTAGGAGAACTGGGTAGTCGAGGCGATCAACTTATTTAAGCCAAGACCTTCACGCCCGAAAGGGAGTGAATGCCTTCTTAACAGGGGGAGCTGCTACGTCTATAGAACGCCTCGCCTTCCCAGCAGAGTTTTAGTTATATTTAATTATAAAAGTAGCAGCCATGCCTTCTCCTGAAGCGACTGTTGTTGGGAGAGTGGGTATGTCGTAGGAATGATATTTCCGGTCTGACGGAAGCTTAGGGTAAGAGAGGCAAGTCACAAGAGTAGCTAGGCTTCGAGATGGATTTTAGGGACTTCTACAATAAGACCTATCTTCCTTCCCAATTGCTGGCGTTGTGTTTACCACCTTTCAGGCAATGCTCGAGGCGGTTTTTGGAAGCCCCGTGATTCAAAAACAACCAGTATCGATCTCAGTCGGCTGCGAGACGTGATCTCGGACAGAGGTCAAATTGCCAGCCTCCCAAAATTAGGCCTACCCACGACGTACTGGTGGACACGAACCCCAGACCTGAACAGAGGTCAGGCCGCATTCTTCTACAAGGATACACAGAATATTGCATAAAGGTACGTCTGAAAGTGTAAACTTCAACCCAGCACCTTTTACTACCATACGACTCTTGCTAAATTCATTTTCAATTCTCATTTTTACCCCTTCTACATCAGAAGCCCTTTGTCCTCATCGGGCCACGTGCTCCCCTTTGTGACTTGTTAAAGACCAAGTTTTCGTGCATACCTCAGTGAACCTTTCGAGTTTACCTTCCCCAATGTTAGAGAATTAATCAGCCTTAATCAAAGCAAGAAGTCATTTTTCCTTTTATCTCGTTTTGTTATCTGGGATTCTTTTCCAGATTCCATGAGTCACGTGCCGTCTCTCTGCCGCAAGTGTGCATTAACCCCAAGTGTATGAAAACCAGCTATAACAGCTCAATGGAGCCATCATTTACCTTTTCTCCAGCCCAGCCCGGGCCTTTTAGTAAATAAATAGCTTTAAGTAACGAGCTGAGTTTTCTGGCGACCTTCCTCTAAAGAAACTTAATAACTGTCATTACGGTAAGTTAAAGCAACTTCCCTCTTGAAATCCCTCAATTATTCCGTTTACGTATCTAGCCTCTCTCAAGGCCGCTATATACGTAACAATATATATATATATATATATATATATATATATATATATATATATATATATATATATATATATTATAATATAACACATTTTGATGAAAAATCGCTGCTACTTGGGAAGTCCAGAGATAACATGTACACAAAACTGTATGTATACGATATAGTGCCCTATATGGATATGTAGTATCGATGGGTAATATATTTGTATGTCTACTTTAATGCTTAATGGAAAGTCTGATTGCTGAATGCCTTAATACTAAACTCTTTCTTTTTTCTCTCTTTCAGGTATGTGTTCGGTGGCTGTGTAATTATTCGGTGGTAAGTGGTCCTAAACACTTAAGTTCTTTAGTTCCTTTCCTTTTCTCAAGAGAATTTTATATGATTATTAAGAGGGCTATGTTATATATCGTGTTGATATATATAGTATATTATATATATATATATATATATATATATATATATATATATATAATATATACATACATCATACATACATACCATACATACATACTACATACATACATACATACACACACACACACACATATATATATATATATATATATATATAGATATATATTAGTATATATATATAGGTGTGTATGTTTATATATGGGTGTGAATGTATATATGTGTGTGTCTGTGTGTCTATTTTCTGGGAGTGCACATTGTTAGAAGAATTTGCAGTTTTATGGTGTTTAGTTTAGTTGCTGACATTCCCGGAAAACTTCGATCACTGAACTTAGATTTGAATGTCCATGAGTATGTGTGTCTCGTTTCTTGAATTATTTTTTTTGCAATTGGCGACTGTCTGTCAACGGCATCCCAAGAGTGAAGTGCCGTCATGCAAGAGTCACGAATTTCTCTCTCTCTCTCCAGAGTAAAGGGCACTCTGTTTTTACTTTGCTTAGTTTTGTTGACCATTGACATGTAATATTTTTGTGTTTATTATATTTTACATTATCTAGTGAGAGAGAGAGAGAGAGAGAGAGAGAGAGAGAGAGAGAGAGAGAGATATTTAAGCCTCAAAGCTATTTTCGTATCCTGATATTTAAATTGCATTTTTTTATTATATGCTACATTTTGAATTGATAATGAGAGAGAGAGAGAGAGAGAGAGAGAGAGAGAGAGAGAGAGAGAGAGAGAGAGAGAGAGAGTGTTAAGCCTCATAACCTCTAGGGTCTCCGACATTGAGAACAGCGTTTACGTGGTAACCTTCATGACAAATGTGGCCTTAAATATTTGATAAACACAGATGTCCCCCCCTTTTTTTTTTTGCAATTGTGTTTTGGAGACTTGGAAGTGGAAAGGATTTCGACCAGATCTTTCCGAAATCGTTTGGGAAGGAATGATTCTGGAAAACAAAGAAGCTTTGAAGGGAAAGATGTTTGTTGAGTTGTCTAGAAGGCAATGGATATTATTTATGTATTTATTTATTTTTTATTGAATGAGTAGTTGATGACTTGTATAGGGAAACCATTTGGCGTTTTATGGAAAATGGGGACGTGTTTTTGTTTTATATATATATCATATATATATATATCTTATATATATATATATATATATATATATAGATATATATATACAAAGATATATAAAACAAAACATGTCCCCATTTTGTTTCCATAAAACGCCAAATGGTATCTCTATACAAGTCATCAACTACTCATTCAATAAAAAATATATATATATATACATCCATTGCCTTCTAGACAACTCAACAAACATCTTTCCTTTCAAAGCTTCTATATACGTATATATATATATATATATATATATATATATATATATATATATATATATAAACATTTATATATAAATGAATGTACATTTAAATGTAGTATAGAAACAGAAATAGTGAATTTATCCAAAATGTGCTTGTTTGTGAATGTGAATTGTCTACCGTATACCATCCACAAAATGATCGTACTGAACGTATGTAATGTTCATGGTGACAACTTTTTCTGTTGACTGAAAGATGTAAATTGAGACTATGGAAGTGATGAAAAAGACGAAAAGCAAAACAAAGTTGGCTGCTTTCGTTTTTCAGTGTATTTTATAAAAAGAAAATCCTCCAGTGGGCTCCTGTATTGTTATATGAAGAGCTAGGATAAAAATTGCCGGGTGAAAGAATATGACGTAGGTGTTTACACTTCAATTGTTATTGAAGTATTGCACTATTGGTTTGACAACGGGTTTTGCAATGAAGGGATTGTCTTTATGGTTTTACAGTGGTATGAATGAAACTCTATAAGTCAAAGGAAGTTGTGCGTATTTGTAATGCCTGGACTGGGAAACATTGAATATTCATTGTTGAAAAAGGAATTACTGAAGTCTTCTCTGCATAACCAATATTTCTCTTGACAAAGGATGTTGAATTGAAATAGAAACTGAGCTTTTAATGATTAAAACGATTATATTATCACTAATTTTTTTATATGAAGACTGATGGAGTGGAACAGTCGGTGCTATCACTCTTAACCTAAAAGAACAACGAAAGGAGTTGGACGGGGGCCGTTTGGGTACCAATCCCCAAAGAAGCGATAGACAAGAAAAAAAAAAAAAAAAGGTTTTGAGAAAGCTCATTCAGAAAAAGAAAAACCACCATTGCATGGCCCAGGGGTATACAGAGATAGAAAGCAAGTAGCTTATTAGGTTTTCCTTGGTTACAAACGAAATTAAAGAGGTAGAAGTCATGTTATTTTGGTTTTCGTCCATTTCTATAAAAAAACCGTCCTAGAAAACATAAAGCCAGGAGTAATAATAATAATGATAATAAAAATAATAACAATAATAATAATATCGATCAATCTACATGATATATAAAAAACCCATCCAGCATTCTGTTCAGTTAATGTCTTCTTCTGCGGCAATATATCGTTACAACGCAAAACGTCACTGAAGCCATCTGATTACAATTACGTACTAAATTAAAGTTGGTTCGTCAGCATGAACTCCTGTATACTCTCTCTCTCTCTCCGGTTTTTTTTTTTATATATATAAATAAAGTGAGGCCAAAACGTTGGCAATGATTATCTTAAATTCTGACCGAAACCCCCAGAGACTTTTTGGGGGAGTAATGTAGAGGAGAGAACCCAGATTCAGCGTCTGATGGGTCTATCCAGCCAACACTCCAGACTGTCATTTATAGTTGTTGAAATGAACGATATTAAGGGAACTTAGAGTACCAGGCTCTTTTCAGGTTAGGAGGTTCTTAGTGTGAGCATTCTTGTTTTGGAGAGGAGAAGACGGTCTATGATGTCTTTGAGGAATAATTACAAAGATGTGATTAGACGTCCCAGATGATTCATGATACGTTTCATATAAGAATGACTTTTTCCCGTTAGTGAAAGATCGTTTTTGTTGCATGGTATAGAATTGGGTCAGTCGGTCAGTGTGCTGGAGGTCTGGGTTGGAAGGAGAAATTGTCAGAAAGAGGAAAATAAGCGGGGCATCTGAACCTTTTGCTACATTTTATGTATGATATAGGTTAAGTAACTGAAGTGTTATGGAGTGCTGACCTTATTACCTCATTTACGTCACATTATCGTCCTCAGTGTCGGTCGCTAGAACTAGAGGCAAGATGAGATTATGCCTAACATATCGACAGGGACAGTTCCGTGCGATTTGTGGATCAGGAATAACGTGGAACGCATTTCTTTGCAATTCGAATAAATTGATGGGTATTTTTTAAAGAACACGCTTATGAGGATTTCATGATATTACAGTACATATTATGAAGTACCCATATTGATTATTTACCTGCAATGCATTGTTATGTTTTGTAATAAAAGGCCTAATAGTTTGTCATTGTTGCCAGGTAACCTATTCTTAAATACTAAGGCTTGTAGTCACTTGGTTATCATTATTCATTACTGTCTTATAACTTGTTCATAGTAAATATGCGTTGCTAAATGCTGTTGGGCCTCCAATGATATTTAGTAGTAGCCATTATTGTATAACCTTTTTGCTCTGGCCAAAGGTTTCAGCATTTTTGACATGCCATGTGCATCTTGCAAATGGTTGATTGTCATTGTAATCTTGTGACCTGTCATTCTGGCATTGTGTACCGTCATTTCTGTAATGGTAAACCATTACAGTTATTTGACCTGCCATAACCCATCACAATCTCGTCATTTTTCCTTTTGAAAGTCATTACAGTTTTGTCACGTATTATTGGGTTATACCTTCCACTGACTTGTCAGTAGCCATTTTATACTTGTAGGACTCGCTCCTACCTATTACCAGATATTTACTTATTATTTGTCATTTTGTGTTTTCATTTGTCATGGAATATCACAGGCTTTTGCTTATGACAAACATTTAATGCTTCTTATATGTCGCTATCACAGACTCATCATTGACTCCGCAGTCATCCTTACTGACAACATTCAATTTCATTTTGCAGACTGTATTACGCCAGGTAACATCAGCGATGCCATAAACAGCCTACCTAATAATAAATCGCCCGGCTGTGATGGTCTTCCTGCAGAGGCCTTCAAACTCTGCCATCCGATAATTTACATTTTGCTAGCTGCCTTATTCAATGCGTGCATAATTCACCGGTTTCTTCCAGACTCCCTACTCTTAGTTCACTTGATACCATTAATCAAAAACAAGCTAAAGGATGCAGCTGACCCTGGCAACTACCGGCCGATTGCAATCACAACGATCGCATCGAAGATACTTGAGTCTGTTCTTCTAGTTAGACTTCTCCCCTTTCTACACACCACTGACAACCAGTTCGGGTTTAAAGCAAACCACTCAACCGACACCTGCATCTGCATACTGAAAGAATTGCTTAATTACTACCTATCATCAGCCTCTCCTATTTTCCTTTGTTTTGTAGATGTGAGAAAAGCATTTGACAGAGTAAACTACCTGAAGCTCTTCCTGAAGCTGCATAAAAGGGGCACACCCCTGTACCTAATTGGCATTTTACATTGCTGGTTCTCCACACAGCAATTCTGTGTCAAATGGGGTAACGTGTTATCTTACACCTTCGGCTCCCTAAACGGGCTCCGGCAAGGGGGCATTCTCTCTCCTTACCTTTTTAATACGTACACAGATGACTTGAATGTCAAACTGAACTCGCTCCCAATCGGATGCACCGTCAATGAAACAACTATAAACAACCTCTGTTACGCCGACGATATGGTTCTGATTTCCCCATCAGTGCAAGGTCTCCAACGACTCATCGACACCTGCCGCCAATATGCAGAGGAATTTGATATAATCTACAACGAAACCAAGACCCAGTGCATGTCGCTTGCTCCCGAGATCGCTTAAGCATATTGCAGAACCTCAAATTTTCCTCGGAAACCATCGGCTGGAATTTGTGCACGAATTTCCGTATTTGGGTCACATTATCACCGACGACCTAAAAGATACGGCAGACATTGAACAGAGGCGTCGTAAACTATGTGCAGCTGGCAACATGATTGCAAGGAGGTTTGCCTTCTGTCACCGAGATGTGAAACTGCTGCTATTCCGCTCGTACTGCTACAGTATCTATGGGTGTTCCCTCTGGACGAACTATACCCGAGAGACCATGAGACGCATCACTGTTGTGCACAATGACATTCTGAGACGCCTCACAAACACTCCCCGCTACCACTCCGCCACACAGATGTTCATTGAAAACCACCTGGACAATTAAAAATCATTGTTAGGCGAACAATGTCCAGTCTGGTAACCCGAGTGAGAAACAGCAGCAACTCGCTCATACAAAGCATCCTAAGGAGTGAAGCAAGAAGAAGATCTAAATTGTGGGAAAGATGGGAAAATGAGGCCTTTGTCCCCTAAAGGACTTAATCTCTGTATTGGCAAGATGTCATCTGCAGTTTTTGTCATTATTACATTTATTGCTGATATTTTAATTTTTCATTATTACTGTGATTCCTATCAAGTTAAAGTTTTATTTACATTTAATTTATGTATTAAGCCCTCTGGACCTGACTACTGTAACCACCTAAGGTCTCTAGTTGAAATTTGAGTTATATAATATGTGCACCAACTGTTATTACTCGCAATGCATATTTTTTTTTTCTCACCAATATTATTACTGTTATTACCAGTATGATGATTACTAGCTTTTATGCTACCTCAGCTATATTATGGATAAGTGCCGATTATTCATTTTCTTTTTCTATTTTATCATATCTCATGTATCTAGATTGTGTATGTTACTGTCTGTATCTTGTATACTCAATGTATATGGCCCCGAGCTGAAATAAAACATATTATTATTATTATTATTATTATTATTTTAGGCCTCTGTCTACGATCTGTCGTCGGGCAACGCTTTTTTATGAGTTTCTACAGTTGTTTTCGGTTTCTGATTTGCCGCCGACTGTCGTGGCCTATGACTTATCACAGCCATTTCAGGCATCCGATGTGTCATTGACTATCAAGGGATTGTGAGTAATTCTGCGTCTATTCCAAGCTTTTGGTCTCTTGTTGAACATCACAGACTTATGACATCCTACAGCCATATGAGGCTTTTGATTTGTCGCTGGCCGTCACAGGCTTATGGCCCACAAAAGTTATATTAAACTTTGTCAAGGTTTGTGAGGGCGTGTGACATGACGTTTACTTAGGCAGAACTGCCAAGGCATTGAATGGTATTTGACGAGAGTTCATTTAAATCCTTATTTCCTAGATATCTTTAATGACAGAATTATTTTAGTAAATGCTTTTTGGGCGTCGACACATTATTCTTTCGGTACGTTATTTTTAATGTTCTGTAAAAGAAAACTATTGCGCCGCTTTTGTCTGTCCGTCCGTCCGGCCTCCCTCCCCTCCTCAGATCTAAAAAGCTACCGAGGCTAGAGGGCTGCAAATTGATATTTTGATCATCCACCCTCACATCATCAAACATACCAAATTGCAACCCTCTAGCCTCAGTAGTTTTTATTTTAAGGTTAAAGTGAGCCATGGATCATGCATCTGGCAGCACTTTCCGGAGCCATGGGACACACCCTCACTTTACTGCATCTGGAGTGAATGGATTGACGTGCATGTTACATGCTTATGTTCTTGTGCGTTGTGTACTACAGATCTTATTTTTGGTTGTATTTTGTGTAGTTCATATTAATTTCATGTAATATATTCTTAATCATTATTTATGTTCCCTTAGTTTTTCCTTTTCACTAATGACCCTTCAGCTCTGTAGAAGTCTGCGAATCAGGTGCCTGGTATTTTGACTTATTTCTATAAGCAGTAATGGACATTATTATCAATAATGTTTGAGGTGGATATTGTTGTAGCTTCTGTTATTATTATTATTATTATTATTATTATTATTATTATTATTATTATTATTATTATTATTATTATTATTATTATTCAGAAGATGAACCCAATTCACATGGAGCAAGACACAGGGGCCATTGACTAGAAATCTAAGCTGCCGTAGTATGTTCATTTGAAAGAAGTAACTGAAGGTCATAGATGCATAGAAAGATAAGATGAGTTATTAGAAAACTAAAAGATAAAATGACAAATTAATAGTAGATAAAAATGTAAGTAAATTGTTAAGATGCGAGGAGAGATGTTTGAGGGCAGTAATGCGTTTCATCTTCGCTTGAACTGCATCATTGGATGCTGTCTTCACCTATTTCTAAAGTTAGCCCTTTTCGTCAAGTTCATCCACTTTGACGAAGGAACTTGCTGAACACTGTTATTGTCACTATTACCATTATTATCTGAAAGTTATTGTTGTTATTACCATTATTATCTGAAAGTTATTGTTGTTATTACCATTATTATTATCTAAAGTTATTGTCGTTATTACCGTTATTATTATCTAAAAGTTATTGTCGTTATTACCATTATTATTATCTATAAGTTATTGTCGTTATTACCGTCATTATTATCTAAAGTTATTGTCGTTATTGCTATCATTATTATCTAAAGTTATTGTCGTTATTACCATCATTATTATCTAAAAGTTATTGTCGTTATTACCATTATTATTATCTAAAAGTTAATGTCATTATTACCGTCATTATTATCTAAAGTTATTGTCGTTATTACCATCATTATTATCTAAAGTTATTGTCGTTATTACCGTCATTATTATCTAAAGTTATTGTCGTTATTACCGTCATTATTATCTAAAGTTATTGTCGTTATTACCGTCATTATTATCTAAAGTTGTTGTCGTTATTACCATTATTATTATCTAAAGTTAATGTCGTTATTACCGTCATTATTATCTAAAGTTATTGTCGTTATTACCATCATTATTATCTAAAGTTATTGTCGTTATTACCATTATTATTATCTAAAAGTTATTGTCGTTATTACCATTATTATTATCTAAAAGTTATTGTCATTATTACCATCATTATTATCTAAAGTTATTGTCGTTATTACCATTATTATTATCTAAAGTTAATGTCGTTATTACCTTCATTATTATCTAAAAGTTATTGTCGTTATTACCTTCATTATTATCTAAAAGTTATTGTCGTTATTACCGTCATTATTATCTAAAAGTTATTGTCGTTATTACCGTCATTATTATCTAAAAGTTATTGTCGTTATTACCGTCATTATCATCTAAAAGTTAATGTCGTTATTACCGTCATTATTATCTAAATTTTAATGTCGTTATTACCGTCGTTATTATCTGAAAGTTAATGTCGTTATTACCGTCATTATTATCTAAATTTTAATGTCGTTATTACCGTCATTATTATCTAAAGTTATTGTCGTTATTACCGTCATTATCATCTAAAAGTTAATGTCGTTATTACCGTCATTATTATCTAAATTTTAATGTCGTTATTACCGTCGTTATTATCTAAAGTTATTGTCATTATTACCGTCATTATTATCTAAAAGTTATTGTCGTTATTACCGTCATTATCATCTAAAAGTTAATGTCGTTATTACCGTCATTATTATCTAAATTTTAATGTCGTTTTTACCGTCGTTATTATCTGAAAGTTATTGTCGTTATTACCGTCACTATTATCTAAAAGTTAATGTCGTTATTACCGTCATTATTATCTAAAATATGATAGAGAACAGCGAAGCGTCGATTACCCATTTACTTGGACTCGTCCACCATCTCCCATTGCCTCTCCGCGCAGTGGGGGACGCCGTTGTTGATTGAGCCTTGTTTAATTCCTCCTCCTTTTATCAGGGGGCTTCATTCAAACAGATTCATTTTCCAAGAGAATCTTGTTTGCAGAGGCGTGTTCTTTCCGACTGCTGACCTAGTTCTTCCCTCGCTTTTGTCTTGCGGTATGTTGCCCGGGGATTCATTACGTCCCTGGGGATTTTCATCAGCTTTTTTCGTCGTATCCCTCAGTGTTTTATGTTACGTTACTTTCCAATTTACCCTTTGAAATACGCGAACCGAGATACTCGCTAATCATAGTTTTGGCGTAAAAGCGAAGTTGTGAGGCTGGGGATTTGTGGTGTGGATTGTTTGTTCGTGGAATTGTCTTCTGTGTAGTTTTGCTTGATTTTACTTAAGTCAAATGAAACGCATTCGCGTTCCAGTTTTGTCAAGGGTAAATCCTCTTGATAAACTTTCATTTTCCCTTTCTTGTGGCCGTATTTTACGCGTTGCTTCCACGGTTGGCGTCTAGGAAAAAAATATGAAAGGACAAAATTGACCCGGAGTAAAACAAGGTCTCGGTCAAACACTCGGTTGTGAGGTGGGAAATAGCTTCTCCGTCCTTTTGCAACCGCAATTAAACGAGTGACTTCATTTACGCGACTCCCAGCTGAGTCGAGAGAGTAATGGAGGCAAGTTTAACAGTAATCAATGACTCCAAAGATTTGGATGTCATAATATTCTTTTGGCCCACTTGCGTCTTGCGTTTGTATGTGTATATGTAGTCCTATGTTTGAGTGTAGTAAATAAACATTCTCTCTCTCTCTCTCTCTCTCTCTCTCTCTCTCTCACACACACATACAATCGCGAGAGCAGAACGCAAGGACATAATTATTGGCGTATATGTAAAACTTCAAGGTTTATCAGTATTCCCCGCACTCAGAAACCAAGGTCCATAGATTCTGCCAGTGTAATCTAGCAGCATTCCTTCAGGCAGCGGAGGAGGCCTTTGAGAGATCCGTGTACTGCGAATTAAATCGAAGCTTTAGTAGTTTGGCTGCCTTTAAATAGCTCTGCTGGTATCATCTGCCCTGCAGGTTAAGAAACGTGCCTTCGTCTTCGTACATGCAGTACGTCTTCTTAATGACTGTGTGGAGTAAAGTCTGAGGCTTATTTGAGATGCGTGTGAACTTTAAGTGAACATTCTTTCTTAGTAGTAGTATTTGAAACCTTTTTGCAAACGAAAATTCCTCTATATGTGTATAAATTGAAGTGATTCATCATTCGACGCTATGTATATTTTAACGCTGGAATACGCTAGTGTAGTAGATGTTGCCTACTTGGTGAGTGAGAGCCATAGCAAGAGCCTGTTTCGTCTCTTCGTTCTCAGTCATTGCTAAGCGTTTTGCTGTTTACAACTAATGTCAAACTTCTTATGTTTTCGTCTTTTTTTTTAAAGCTTTTCCGTTCCTTGGTACTAATAACTATTAGTTATTTAGATTATCGTCCTAAAAGCACAGGTTCCTGTCCAATAGCTTTTCTCCAGTCATTCGACTGTCTGTCTTTTATCGGAGTGTGTGTGTGTGTGTGTGTGTGTGAGTGGAATGTGTAAAGTCCTAACACCTCCTCCCCCCCCCCCCTCTCTCTCTCTCTCTCTCTCTCTCCTATCCTCGTCTTCTCATCAGTCCGTGACCTTGAGACAACTTCCCTGGCTGGTCGACGCCCCCTTCATGTCCCATCTCCCCCTCTTTCCCCTCCCCCCCCCCCCTCGCCATTCCATTCCACACCCCTCCCTTTCTCCCCATTCCCCGGCGATCAAGTCTCCCTCCCCTTTCCCTCTTCATTTCATAACCCCCTTCATTTCCTTACCCCCTCTTCCAACTCCCTTGCTATTCCCCCCCTTCCCCCCCCCCCTCTCTCTCTCTCTCTCTCCATTTTTTTTCTCGTCTACCTGCCGAACCCTCGCTACTTCGTCTGCTGCAACGTCTTTTGCTATTAAAGCCCTTGTGCATAGCCAGACTTGTCATCCTGGGTTTTAACTGCTCAGTAATGTCTATGAGCGGTTTATATCCACGCACACACACACACACAGTGTGTGTGTGTAGGGGATGAAAATATAAGCCTCCAATATCGCCACACAAAATTTAAGGTTACTTGTGACAATGCTTGCTACAGAAAGGAGCCTGACTCAGTTCCTGATCAGGACAGAATGGTTTAGACTTTAGAGCGTAGTCTGGTAAAGCCTAAGCAGTGAATTGAGTATCGAGTAGTTAGATGATTGTGGTGGTTACAGCCAGTTGGGAAAAGGGGATGGAATAGATATTTTACACCAAGAGACTTGTTAAAACTTGTAGGTTTAACACCTGGAATAATCACTGGAGTATAGATGTGAAGACCTGAATGCCCACTTCCATTCAGTGAAATCAGCAGTAATAGCTTGACCTAGCATGAGATGGAATCCACCACTGCAGGGAGAAAGATATGCCAGTCCCAGCGCCTCATTGCATAAGGTGCAATCAGCCATCACAGGAGTACAAGGCCGGCAATCCCACCTTGTATAAGTGGGAATCAGCCATCATAAGAGTACAAGTTTGGGAATCCCACCGCGTATAAGTGGGAGTCAACCATCACAGGCGTATGGACATGAAGGCCTCATCACCAACATCGCTAAAGATACTATTAGCCATCATAGGAGTACTGGTGTGATGACCTCACTGACTACCTGGCCCAAAAAGCCACCAAAGGAGTACCTAGTATGTAGTGAATACCCTACCCACCATAACATGAAGAGGGATTAGCCATCGTTGGCAAATGGACATGGTGAACACACTACCCTGCTTGCATCAGGAGGAATCAGCCATCATAATCTCAGGGATATGGTGACCCAACTACTCATTTTGCTTGAGTAGCAGTCAGCCATCATAGATATAGGACATGGCAAGCACAACCACCCACTTTTCATTAAGTCATAATAATGTGGCTTCCCCATCGTCCATTTTGTACCAGGTGCAATCAGCCATCACAGGTCTATGAATGTGGCAGCCTTGCTGCCCACCTTCCTTGAGGTGCAATCAGCCATCATAGACTAATGGATGTAGCAACTAACTCCACTACTTTCCTGTCATAGGGTGTAGTCAGCCATCATAGGCTTAAGGATGTAGCAACTAGCTCCACTACCTATCTTACATAAGGTCATATCAACTATCATAGGCACATAGATGTTGGGAACACCCCACCCACCTTGCATACAGAGGAATCGGCCATTACATGCATCTAGCTGTGGTAGCCCACTGCACTCTGTGGATAAGGTTCATTCAGCCAAAGTCTGCGCTATGACGGTAATCTGCTGCTAAACCAAGCGTCACAACATTTAGGTTATTGACGCATTAATAAGTTTATATAGGAAACGAGATCAATAAATAAATAAAATATGTAAATAGATTTGAAAGGAGTTTCTTATGAGAAATGTCTAACACAGATAATAATAATAATAATAATAATAATAATAATAATAATAATAATAATAATAATAATAATAAAACAGAGGCTTAAGGCCAAAGCACATAAGATCCAACGGTACATGAACAGGAATAAGGGATACCAACAGAACAAACTATTTGGAACCAACCAGAAAAGACTATACAGCCAACTAAGAGGGGAAGACAACCACCAAGAAATTCCTGAAGCCGAACCAAGTAAGAGACTGGGAAAACATATGGAGCAATCCGGTATCACACAACAAACATGCAACATGGCTCCAGGAAGTCAAGGAAGAAGAAACATGGAGAATAAAACAAAAGATTCACAGAGATCACGACAGACACAGTCAGACACCAACTAAAGAACTGGAAAGCCCCAGGTCCTGATGAAGTCCATGGATACTGGCTCAAAAACTTCAAGGCCCTACACCCACGAATAGCAGAACAACTCCAGCATTGTATCTCAAATCACCACGCACCCAAATGGATGACCACAGGAAGAACATCCTTAGTACAAAAAGACAAGAGTAAGGGAAATATAGCCAGTAACTACAGGCCTATCACCTGCCTACCAATAATGTGGAAGTTACTAACAGGTATTATCAGTGAAAGGCTATACAATTACCTAGAGGAGACAAACACCTTCCCCCACCAACAGAAAAGCTGCAGAAGGAAGTGTAGGGGCACAAAAGACCAGCTCCTGATAGACAAAATGGTAATGAAGAAGAGTAGGAGAAGGAAAACCAACCTAAGCATGGCATGGATAGACTATAAGAAAGCCTTCGACATGATACCACACACATGGCTAATAGAATGCCTGAAAATATATGGGGCAGAGGAAAACACCATCAGCTTCCTCAAAATACAATGCGCAACTGGAATACAATACTTACAAGCTCTGGAATAAGACTAGCAGAGGTTAATATCAGGAGAGGGATCTTCCAGGGCGACTCACTGTCCCCACTACTCTTCGTAGTAGCCATGATTCCCATGACAAA
The DNA here is from genome assembly GCF_015104395.2 of Macrobrachium nipponense. NCBI lineage: Eukaryota > Metazoa > Arthropoda > Malacostraca > Decapoda > Palaemonidae > Macrobrachium > Macrobrachium nipponense. Next base: position 133,425,202 of record NC_061100.1, on the reverse strand, counting down.
AGTACTACAGAAGATGGATGCCGGGTACCAACTCAAGAAAAGAGGCAACAGAATCAACCATCTGATGTTCATGGACGACATCAAGCTGTATGGTAAGAGCATCAAGGAAATAGATACCCTAATCCAGACTGTAAGGATTGTATCTGGGGACATCAGGATGGAGTCTGGAATAGAAAAATGCGCCTTAGTCAACATACAAAAAGGCAAAGTAACGAGAACTGAAGGGATAAAGCTACCAGATGGGAGCAACATCAAACACATAGATGAGACTGGATACAAATACCTGGGAATAATGGAAGGAGGGGATATAAAACACCAAGAGATGAAGGACACAATCAGGAAAGAATATATGCAGAGACTCAAGGCGATACTCAAGTCAAAACTCAACGCCGGAAATATGATAAAAGCGATAAACACATGGGCAGTGCCAGTAATCAGATACAGCGCAGGAATAGTGGAATGGACGAAGGCAGAACTCCGCAGCATAGATCAGAAAACCAGGAAACATATGACAATACACAAAGCACTACACCCAAGAGCAAATACGGACAGACTATACATAACACGAAAGGAAGGAGGGAGAGGACTACTAAGTATAGAGGACTGCGTCAACATCGAAAACAGAGCACTGGGGCAATATCTGAAAAACCAGTGAAGACGAGTGGCTAAAGAGTGCATGGGAAGAAGGACTAATAAAAGTAGACGAAGACCCAGAAATATACAGAGACAGGAGAATGACAGACAGAACAGAGGACTGGCACAACAAACCAATGCACGGACAATACATGAGACAGACTAAAGAACTAGCCAGCGATGACACATGGCCATGGCTACAGAGGGGAGAGCTAAAGAAGGAAACTGAAGGAATGATAACAGCGGCACAAGATCAGGCCCTAAGAACCAGATATATTCAAAGAACAATAGTCGGAAATAACATCTATCCCATATGTAGGAAGTGCAATACGAAAAATGAAACCATAAACCACATAGCAAGCGAATGCCCGGCACTTGCACAGAACCAGTACAAAAAGAGGCATGATTCAGTGGCAAAAGCCCTCCACTGGAACCTGTGCAAGAAACATCAGCTACCTTGCAGTAATAAGTGGTACGAGCACCAACCTGAGGGAGTGATAGAAAACGATCAGGCAAATTTCCTCTGGGACTATGGTATCAGAACGGATAGGGTGATACGTGCAAATAGACCAGACGTGACGTTGATTGACAAAGTCAAGAAGAAAGTATAACTCATTGATGTCGCAATACCATGTGACACCAGAGTTGAAGAGAAAGAGAGGGAAAAAATGGATAAGTATCAAGATCTGAAAATAGAAATAAGAAGGATATGGGATATGCCAGTGGAAATCGTACCCATAACCATAGGAGCACTAGGCACGATCCCAAGATCCCTGAAAAGGAATCTAGAAAAACTAGACGCTGAAGTAGCTCCAGGACTCATGCAGAAGAGTGTGATCCTAGAAACGGCTCACATAGTAAGAAAAGTGATGGACTCCTAAGGAGGCAGGATGCAACCCGGAACCCCACACTATAAATACCACCCAGTCGAATTGGAGGACTGTGATAGAGGAAAAAAAATAATAATAATATCACACACATAATAACAATAATAATATATTGGGCACAATTTTCAGTGTCGAAAATGATGAAAATGATTGCAGGTCCACAATAATATCGCATGAGAAGCATAAAGTCTTTAATAATAAGAGCTTTCGAACCTTGTACTAGGTTCATCTTCAGTCAAGTGAACATTATGAATTTAAAAATCCGTCGAAGTAAATTCATAATGTTCACTTGACTGAAGATGAACCTAGTACAAGGATCGAAAGCTCTTATTATTAAAAACTTTATACTTCACATACGATATTATTGTGGACCTGCAATCAATAATAATATAATAATAATAATAATAATAATAATAATAATAATAATAATAATCTGTTCATATATACTATACATACATACATACATACATACATACATACATGCATACATACATACATACACATACATACATACATACATACATACATAGCAGTGAAATGGTAAGACTTGCTTAGAAGTGGGAAGGCGCTGCCCCTCCAGAGGAAGTACTAATGTACTTCATATATGTAATATGTGGGTGCGCGCGCGCACGCGTGAGCTTGCGTGTGTGCGGGTATGTGCAATCTTGCGCTAGTATGTTCTCGCGTGTTTGCATGCTGGATGTTGATAATGATTACGCCAGGTAATAAGTTTTTAACAGGATTATTCACATTCTAACCACTCTGTTCCAGAAGGGATAAGTGCGCGCGGTACTTTGAAACAAAAATTTTGAATTTCATTAAGATGTTCCATTCTTATGGATTCGTTGCAACCTAGGAAAACGAGAGAGAGAGAGAGAGAGAGAGAGAGAGAGAGAGAGAGAGAGAGAAGGCCTGGTAATATCACAAAGGGTAGGATCATTTTTCTGTATTATAGCACCATAAATACTAGGTTATGTACCGCTTACAGGCTTAAGATTATTGGTATAGAGTAATATTTCCCTTGTCATTAAAGACGGCTCCAGCCAATACCAGAGAGAGAGAGAGAGAGAGAGAGAGAGAGAGAGAGAGAGAGAGAGATGAAAGTGGGCAATATGAGAATGAGTAAATTGATAAAGATTAAACGTTTCAACACACACAAAAAATAGATTGTCAGTCACTGAAAGAGGAAGAGCCTAAGAGGATAGTAGATTCGTTTGTTATATATTGTTATTAATTAAGAGTACGAGCTGGAGACTTAAAACACCGAGAAAGAAAGGAACTAAGAGAGAGAGAGAGAGAGAGAGAGAGAGAGAGATTAGAAAGCGCGGCACGTGATCAACAGTAAGCTGCTAGAGATTGACGTTTATTTTCACAAAAGATGAATTGTGTCATTGATAGTGGAAGAGCCATAGAGAATAGTGGATCCATGTGTTATATTGATATTAAAAGTAAGAGGTGGAGACTAAAATACTGAGAGAGAGAGAGAGAGAGAGAGAGAGAGAGCTAGTTGATGGGTAAAGCTAGCGCGCGCGTGGCCCTTAAAACAACCAAATGAATGCGTCCATACGCGCATAGTTGTTGTTGTAAGTGATGACAAGGTTGCTGTGAGCCACATTTGACCTTTGACTTTCATTAGCGGGTCTCAATGACTTGCTCTCCATGTCCGCTTGATGTAGTAGTATGCAACCGCCGTTTTCTTGCCGTTGAATTGTTTACTTTTTTATTTGAATAGTTTGTAACTACTTACCTCTTTTAGTGGTGCATTTGCATCGCTTTATTTTAATCATTTATTAATTCATCCTCCTTCATTAAGAATCTAGATAACGCAAAATTTGCTGCGATGTTGACGTTTATGTTTTTATCTTGTGTTGCTGTGTTGGTTTGTTTGTTGTTTGGCTTCACGGCCGGAAGTGCTCCATTTCCGGTGTACTTAATATTGTTTGGCTTTTAATTGTTAGCAACTTTTTCTGTAATGTGTGTGTATGTATGTATGTGTGTATAATTTATATCATTTGCACAATTATTGTAGACTTCATTGATTTAATATATTTCTATTTTAATAACAATATGTCAGAGTTATCTCTGCACAAATTCCCTTTGTCTCTTTTCTTCATTTGTTCCTCAGTTCATTCTTAATAGTTAACAAAAACCTTTTATACTTTTTTAAAATTAAAAGTTTCTTTTTTTTCCCGTGGCATCGTTACGCCCTTTACATGCTTTATAACATAATATCTTTTATGAACATTCATCTTTGTAACGAAGCCGGTATTAAGGTTTTTCAAAAAGCCCTTATTATCTTCTCCCGAGGACATGAATATAATAATAAACTGGCTCGAGTTACGTTTCATTCCTAACAGATTATTTGGGCGTTTTTGTTCCCGAGGATGTAATGGATTTCCTTCATTAACTCACAACTCTTCATTAAGATAAAAACGCGGTGAAGATGCGGGTTATTTCCGGCCGCCTTTCAGTCGCTGCGGCGAAAAAGACACACGAGAGACTTGACGTATGTAAAGCTCTTTATCATTGAGGTTTGCGTATTAAGACCTGTTATCTCTATTATCATTAGTAGCAAACATATGCATACAGAAATTATGCATGATAAATTCGTAAAGTAATTAAGTCTACGGGCATAACCAGGCCCCGTTCCACGGGCAGAACAGCTCCGTTTCAGGGAATCCCTTCTCAACCCCAACTCCTTCGGAAAGGGGGGCGAGGTAGGATGAAACCCCATTATAAACCATCTTAGGGGTCCCCACTATAAACCTGCCAAGTTTCATGCCCATCGGACCAGCCGTTTGGCCGTGATTGAATGACAGACAGACGGACAGACATAACGCCCATTATAGTAAGATTATTATTATTGCTAGGGAGAGGGTCTTCTTCCGAGATATTATTAGTATTATTATTGGAGAAGTAAATCGACAATAGTATGACTGCTTGATTGTGTTATTTGAAAGATATCTGCTTTATATATTTATATATCTGCAGTCATACTACTGTGGATTTACTTTCTCATTATGTTGACACATGTGATTATGAGTTTTCTTTGGATTATTATTATTATTATTATTATTATTATTATTATTATTATTAGAGAGAGGGGTCTTCTTCCGAGATATTTCTGTAGGACTCCCAACAACATCAGTCGAACTCCAACCTTCGCTTGGAAGATGACCAGCAGAGCCTGAGTCGAAACGTTGCGAGAAAATAAGAAGAAGAGAGAGAGAGAGAGAGAGAGAGAGAGAGAGAGAGAGAGAGAGAGAGAGAGAGAAGTATTTCTCATGCAGAATAATAATTGTCCCTTGAATCCCACCGTTTTTGACATGTCCTCCATCGGCACGTTGCTTCCCAGTCCAAGCAATACTGAAAAATCATCAATAAGGAGACTTGAGAAAATCCTGTATAAAATTAATGCAGGTGAATCAGCCATTATTTTCAGCTGGAGTTATTATTATTATTATTATTGCTAGAGAGATGGTCTTCTTCGGGGATATTATCATTGTTATTATTATTATTATTATTATTATTATTATTATTATTATTATTATTATTATTATTATTATTATTGCTAGAGAGAGGGTCCAGCGTCCTCTTCCGAGATATTATATCATTATTATTATTATTAGCGTGGGGTAGGACGTACAATTTTATTATCTCTAATATGACCTCTGTTGATTTTGCAGCAGCTAGCGCTCATATTGCCAGTAATAGTAACTGTTTTCCAACCGGAAAGGAAAGCTATTTATGAGGAAATTTACGCAAAAAAAAAAAAAAATCTTTCAAAGTTCTCGTGTGAGTGAAGACAGAAAGGATTTGCATCTTTTCTTATTCTTGAAGACTCCTTACATTGAAGTAATGAGTTCTTGAGCATTGTGTAAAAAAAAAAATAAGTAAAAGATTTACGAAGGTGTTTGTTCAGGTAGCGCGCTCATGCTTAGAATTCCATACACAGAGGAATAATGGAGTAAATGTTGTCATTGTTGTGTTATTTAAAGATAATGTTATATATTTGTTGTTTGTTTGTATGGTGTTTTTACGATGCATGGAACCAGTGGTTATTCAGCAACGGGACCAACGGCACTACGTGACTTCCGAACCACGTCAAGAGTGAACTTCTATCACCAGAAATACACATCTCTGACTCCTCAGTAGAATGCCGGATAATCGAACTCGCGACCACCGAGGTGGCATGATATATATATAGGGTGGGATAAGAGAGAAGAAAGTACAGTATAGAGCAGGGGTTTTCAACCTGGGGCACGCGTACCCCTTGCCAAAGGTCTGTCAGGGGGTACGTGCTTCCCATGGCACTCGAATGAATGTTAGATGCCGACGTTCAATGTGCCTTAGTAAAAACTGCTCCTCGGCCAACTAGGTTAGAATGAAAAAAGTTTCAGCCATTTCATTACCTGCCTTTGCAGTTGCTGTAAATAATAATGTATTTTGTTTTTGCAGATCAGTACCATAACCTTGAAAATTTACTGCATAGCCAGAGGCAAATAATTATAAAAAAAAATTGTCTTTATTTTTTATGAATCTCTTTATGTTTACAATATTATTGGTCATGTCAGGAGAGTTATGTACTTACTTCCCCTCTGTACAGTTTTTCTGTGTTGGTTTTTGTTTTCCACGTTATACGAAGTGAGGGGGGTTCATTACTACTATTACAAATACCCTAAAGAGTACGTGAGAAGGAAAAGTTTGAAAACCCCTGGTGTAGAGAGAAAGAGAAAGTTATACCCAGTTCCAGATTTTCATTGGCAGGCTGAGGTTAATCTATTACACCTGCTCTTGCAGTAGTATTATTTACTGGCTGTGATTATCCGAGTGGTCATTTTACCGTCTTTGTCGGAGTTTTAGGTTTCGAAGAACCTGCCTGGACTACTTACCCGGATTCCGGATGTTGAGTATCTTTGCTATATTCCTGGACTGTGGTTCCCGGATTCCGTGTTTAGTGTCGTTGCTACATTCCTGGACTCTGCTTCCCGGATTCCGTGTTTAGTGCCGTTGCTACATTCCTGGATTCTGATTCCCGGATTCCATGTTTAGTGTCATTGATACATTTCTGGATTCTGGTTCCCGGATTCTGTGTTTAGTGCCGTTGCTACATTCCTGGATTCTGATTCCCGGATTCCGGATGTTGAGTATCTTTGCTACATTCCTGGACTCTGGTTCCCGGATGCCGTGTTTAGTGTAGTTGATACATTCCTGGATTCTGGTTCCCGGATTCCTTGTTTAGTATCGTTGCTACATTCCTGGACTATGGTTCCCGGATTCCGTGTTTAGAGTCGTTGCTTCATTCCTGGATTCTGGTTCCCGGATTCTGTGTTGAGTGTCGTTGATACATTCCTGGATTCTGGTTCCAGGATTCCTTGTTTAGTATCATTGCTACATTCCTGGACTCTGGTTCTCGGATTCCGTGTTTAGAGTCGTTGCTACATTCCTGGATTCTCGTTCCCGGATTCCGTGTTTAGTGTCGTTGATACATTTCTGAATTCTGGTTCCCGGATTCCAGATGTTGAGTATCTTTGCTACATTCCTGGACTCTGGTTCCCGGATCCCGTGTTTAGTGTCGTTGATGCATTCCTGGACTCGTTCCCGGATTCCATGTTTAGTATTGTTGCTACATTCCTGGATTCTGGTTCTCGGATTCCGTGTTTAGTATCATTACTACATTCCTGGACTATGGTTCCCGGATTCCGTGTTTAGTATCATTGCTACATTCCTGGGCTCTGGTTCCCGGATTCCGTGTTTAGTGTCGATGCTACATTCCTGGATTCTGGTTCCTGGATTCCATGTTTAGTGTCATTGATATATTCCTGGATTCTGGTTCCTGTATTCAGTGCTTAGCATCGTTGATGCATTTCTGGATTCTGGTTCCCGGATTCCGTGTTCAGTATTGTTGCTACATTCCTGGATTCTGGTTCCCGGATTCCGTGTTTAGTATCGTTACTACATTCCTGAACTATGGTTCCCGGATTCCCTGTTTAGTATCGTTGTTACATTTCTGGACTCGAGTTCCCGAATTCGGTGTTTAGTATCGTTGCTACATTTCTGGAATCTGGTTCCCGGATTCCGATGTTCAGTGTCTACTTTATTCCTGGACTTTGGCTATATAGAGCATAGTAAAGCGTAGGTTACAAGCCCTGATTGGTTTTTTATTAGCTTCTGTCCTAAATAAAATCGTGTAATCATTTCTATTGTCTTAACAATTATTATCTTTATAACTGATCATTTCTCTCTGAAATCAAATTAAATATGTTATTGTTTTTGTTTCTGTTGTCATTTACAGTTCTGCTTGTTGTCTGTCTCATTTTCAGGTGATTTATACGAATCGCTATGACCTCTACCGTATTTTCATATAAAGCAATATTTTTTTTTTTCCGCCTATTTATTTCTCTTAACCGGTAATCAGTATCCTTGTAAGTAGGGAAAACATAATGGGATTCGACTTACACTTCGGATCGTAAGTCCGACACCTTGTCTAGTAGGCCACATGGTCTTCTTCCAGGAGCGTACCACGTCAGCTGAAAATATAAATCATGACTTGCTCTCTAACCTAGGTAAGGAAATCATTATGTATCGCATTCATTTACGACTTACAACTGACACTCGTAACCAACAGTAATTGGGAAAGCACTAGGTTGAGCCTCGGTAGGTTCTAAGTTTGCCTTTTGCTGAGACTTTGATTATACAGGGTGTCCATAAAGTCCCAGTACCAGTACAAGCATTTATTGTTCAGAATGGTACTGGGACTTTATGGACACCCTGTACAGCTGTAACTGGTGAACCATGAAAAAACAAGTCGCTTCAGAACTGTTTCAACAAACAAATGAAAGTCATCTTACGTAATTGGCTGGTCTCGTGTATTTTGAAAAGGGCCTTACTATTCTTTTTCAGCCTTCCTCTTAATTGGTCACAGTATTGTGATAGGAAACTGTATTTCATGGGTGTTTTAGAAGCCTTATTTTGTACAATGTCATCTTAACTTTTCCGCTAAAGCGTTCATCAATTAGTCCACTTCTCTTTAGATATTTTATTTAGCTCACATGACCATACTATTTTAGAAAATACTTTACAAAAAGATGATCTCTTATTTTGATAAGGACTTGATAAGTAATCCCTCGGAAAATAAGCACAATGCAGTACAGAATGATACATTTGTGTGAAAGGGCCTGAGAAGAGCCCTCGAGGGCCATCTGAAGGGCGAGGTTACAGTGTTAGTAGAAACGTGAGAATTGACTTTCCCTTCTTTATACACTTTGCGATTTACTTTTGCACAGAAATGTTTGTAAATAATCAGATAATAGGAAAATAAAGATACTGCAGTTTCAGTTGTTGCTGGTGATTATAATGTAATATTGTATCGTAAGTAGTCAACGAACTAGCGTGCAATACTTTAATCTAGATTAGTATATTATTATTATTATATTATTATTTCAGCAGGTGAAACCTATTCACATGGACCAAGCACACCAAAGGGGCCATTGGCTTGAAGGTCAAGCTTCCAAAGAATATTGGTTTCAACCTGACACAGCTATAGACCCCACACTGAGTGGCATACCACGACACTAAACACTATACCAGCGGACCATTTCAGTTGCATAGTTGGTGAACGAATTATCATGCAATACTTTCATTTAGATGTAGACGATCTTAAGGTATAGGACTACGTAATAGTGTGCGTTTAGCTTGAGGACTGATCAAACCTAGTTTCATGGAACCTTTATTAGCAATAGCATCTCGTGGTCAAGAAGCAGAATTCTGCTGACTGATTAAATGTAGTTTATATTTACTAGGGAGGAACCAAGAAAGAGCAAAAGGCACATGTCTAGGCGAGTGACTGTGAGAATGACATCAATGCAAATATCTCTGAAGTTCATGAAGGCATTTTCAACAGCTGTGCATGCGATTCTTGTCCTTAGTGGGGTAATACATGGCGGAAATTTTGCGGACAATAAGTCCAAGAGTAACACTCAAAATAGTATTTGTAAAAATGGCACTGACAGCTGATGTTATGGTGGAGGCAGGGAAGCATGAGGGTTGAGGTTTTGTACAATTGCACTCATTAATTCGTAAAATTCAATTTTTAACCATTTCGTATTGTTTCTAGGTGAAATTTCTCGAATTTTGGAGCTTATAATCTCATATAATTATTTTGCACCGCTCTTAACACCTAGGTTACTCTCTAAACTGCTCTCGTTCCCAGTTGCATATGACCGCATGTTTATCATATTACATAATATGTTTGCTTGCGTGCATATAGAAAATGGGTCAATCCCTCCAGACACATAGTTAAAATAGACTGCCGGAACAACATCACAGAACTTCTCATGATGGCCTCGTATTTTCGAGACAACGATGAATATGCATCAAGCTCTTATTTTGGTTAAAGGACGCAAGAAAAGAATGTGCTGTATAGTAGTCAGCACACTTTGAGAAGAGAGGTCGAAAAAATTGGGAATCTGTTGAACTTTAGGCAACTTCTCCATTGTTTCCACCAAAGTAGCAAATCTGTCTTATAGTAAAGTTTCTAGAAGCCTGAGAAAAATTTGTTACATCATCCTTGTAGTTCATTACTGTATAATATGAAGTACTTTATAATCATGAGATGACATATACATAAAAGATTTACATGTGTATTGATGCGCGCGCATACACATACGAGCAGTGTATGTGTATATAATATTTACGGACAAGGATTTATTGATTTCGGATTTTGTTTTATCTGCTGTTTCGTAGGATTGCCTTAAAAATTTATTTTGCGATTTTTACTGAACTTGTACGGAAGATAGTCTTCGTTACAAGCAACAAGTGACAAGATTTTGCGAGAGATCTGGACGTGAAGAAGGGACTTTCGGAAGGGTTGGTGGAGGTTTGCAGTCTCCTAACGTTCTTGTTTATAAGCGAATCCCACAGGAAAATGATAATCAGAAATCTAAGCTCTTTCGTCTTTACTAAGCAACAAAATTAATATATTCAGCTTTTACATGTTTTGGACTGTAAAGATACTTTGTAATTTCGGTTAGGGTCAAATCTGTTTAAGTTTGTGACCGTGTAATATCCGATAATCCTGGATTATCTCTTTTAATTTTTACCCTTTTGACAATTAACCATCTGGTATTCATTTGATCTTGTTGTGTACCTGAGACCTTTCTCTCCAATTGTATTTCATTAGCTCCTTGACAATGTCTTAGTAAAGACGAAAGCGCTTGGATTTCTGGCTATCATTTTCCTGTGGGATTCGCTTATTTATGAAGTCACGTGCATCTACTGTGATTTTTTTAAGCAGTTCTTGTTTATGTTTGATTTAGTAGATTTGGTGAATGGATGGTCGTTCAGTGCCGACTACGTGGGTGAATTCTGCAAGAACAACAAAGGATGCAGTGGACCAAGGAACACTTGGAGGTGGGTGATACCTCAGAGGCATTAGAATGATGAGAGAGAGAGAGAGAGAGAGAGAGAGGAGAGAGAGAGAGAGAGAGAGAGAGAGAGAGAGAGAGAGAGCATTAAAATAAATGCAATGATGATGGGGTTTATTGAGAGAGAGAGAGAGAGAGAGAGAGAACATTAAAATAAAGGCAATGATGATGGGGTTTATTGAGAGAGAGAGAGAGAGAGAGAGAGAGAGATTAAAACAAAGCAATAATGGCTCGATTCATGTGTATATGTGTGTGTGAGCAAGAGATATATATTTAAATAAAGACAGTAATGATTGGATGTACGAGAGAGGGATTAGAATCAGGACAATGATTTGATTTATATGAGAGAGAGAGAGAGAGAGAGAGAGAGAGAGAGAGAGAGAGAGAGCTGCCAAGGTGCTTCGTCAGCTCAGCCGAGATCGTTACATAATCGTCGGTCTAGGGGTTTGTCGGGGAGTCAAGTGAGTCTCGATATCCCTCCTGGTGGCACCACAAAGGAACTAGAATTTCGAGGAACCAGCCATTCCCATTCAACATGGAAGAGGACGCCCGCTCTCGCCGTACTCTATACGTACCCCCACACACTCGCTGATTGTTATTTCTGTGGAAGTATTCTGACAAATATCGGTGTTGCATGCAAGGCGGGTCCGACGGGTGGGTGTGTATATATGGGCTACAATGTTTTGCATGTATCCTCTTTGTATTCTTTTATTGAGCTGTCAGGTCGCTTGGTTTATCTTTGATGTGCGCTTTTGCTTGATGTATTGATTCGTTTTTTCTTGTCTTAATTTTCTGTGAGGGAATTGAAGAGGAGTAGCTTTACTTCTCTCTGTTCTAATTTACTGCGAAGGTATCGAGATGTAGTTGTATTTATTGCTACCTTTCTTGGATTGAACTTAATTTCAGAATTTAAAAAGTTCGTGTTCCTGTTCATTATAGTTAAGCATGGCATGACGTAGTTTTTCTTTTAAGACTTAGTTTGTTTGGCTGTTTTTTCGGTGAAGATCGTCCACTCACAGTAGATTGGGTTTGCTCAGTTGGTTAGGCATTCAGTTAGTAGTGAATCAGAAATGTAACGATGTCTCTTTAATATTGCATGACACACACACACGTCTAATTTCCATTCACGTTCAGTCCCCAGTGGGATAAATTTTGCAATAAAAGCAGTGATTACAGCTATGTTATCGACGAAATCTGACACCAGATTTTAGCTATAAAACCTGTCATGCAATTGATCACACAGTATCGATGTTATCCCCTGCATGGCCCCTTTGAAGTTAAAGTAAGTAACATGTGTGTGTGGGGGGGGGGGGGCTGGTGGGATGAGGGGAAGGGGTATAAACCGTGAGGTGGACAGGGAGGTGGGTCTGAGGTTTCGGAAAATAACCTTGAAGAATCGGATATCAACATGGAAGGATGATCAGCGACGTGGAAGTAGTAGTAGACAATATGGGCCTATCGAATGACAGGGAGGATTCAAGGCTGGAGGGAGGGAGGGAGGGGTGGGGGCGTGAGCGTCCATCCACCACCCATCCCATTCTCAACCCGCCCCCTCCCTCTCTCTCCCCCTGACATTCGCTTGGTCGTAGTTACTTATTGGCAACAAAGAGACAGACGATAGCGTTGTCTTTTTAAATGTCATCACTTGCGTGGCTTTGTGAATGTCATGTCTGCCTTTTTTTTTTTTTTAACCTGGGTGGAGTTTGGTTGATGACTTTTTTTTTCTTTCTTTCTTTTTTAGCTCTTGGGGTTTGTGATGTGAAGATACGACTGTTCACGACGTAACAATTGTCCAGTTGTTCGAGTATATTTATTATCTTTGAGTTTACAGTAGTATTTCTAACCTTCTTGGCGTTTAGTATATCCATTATTATTCACACACTGCTGAACAAGCAGGTTGGAATGGCGTTATTGATGTAAATGGTTTGCTCTCTCTCTCTCTCTCTCTCTCTCTCTCTCTCTCTATATACTATATATATATATATATATATATATATATATATATATATATATATATATATATATATATATATATATATATATATATATTATATAATATATATATATATATGTGTGTGTGTGTGTGTGTGTGTGTGTGTGTGTGAAATCACTCATACAGACGCCATATCTACATTGTTTTGCAAAGCAATGAAATAAAGTAAAATATAGGAAAAACCAACTCCTTATATCATTAACCTTTCCAGCCTCTTTCTTTGTTCATCGATGTGTGAGCAAGGAATATACTAACAGTGTTGAATAATAGACCTTGATAGCTGCACAGTTCTTATTTCACGAACCCTCGTATTTTCACATCACACACTTCAGAGCAAAACAAATCAAACAAGCTGCGTCATGGGTTTGCCGGGTACACACAGTACGGTCATGTTCAGAGTGGCTGCCGCTATATATATATATATATATATATATATATATATATATATATATATATAACATATATATATATATATATATATATATATAACATATATATATATATATATATATATGTGTGTGTGTGTGTGTGTGTGTGGATAGATAACTATAATATATATATATATATATATATATATATATATATATATATATATAATAGTTATCTATCCAGAGAGAGAGAGAGAGAGAGAGAATCTCTACTGGTTGCGTTTTTACCAGACATGTATATGTATTTTTAATAGCCACAGTGACCTTTTAACTACCAGAGTTCTTCATAGTCTGGATACACGTCTCGCTACAAAGCCTAATACCCAAATGAAGAAAAAAAGTATTATATACATACATACATACATCGATACTTACATACATACTCGCATAATTTTTTTTATCCTTTATTTAAGATTCATTTTAAAGTTCACTTTACAATTCAATATATATTCAATATATTTCATTTATGTATAGAATCAACAATATATAGTTATAATATTTTTATAGATCAATATACCTGAGTTTACAATATATATGCATGCATATACACATACGATCATGTTAAATATTTTTTATAGATCAATATGCTTGAATTTACTATGTATATAAGTGTATAGACACATACGATCACGTTAAATATTTTCTATAGATCAATATGCTTAAATTTACCATGTATAGACATACACAGACACATACGATCACGTTAAATATTTTCTATAGATAAATATACTTAAATTTACTATGTATAGACATACACAGACACATACGATCACGTTAAATATTTTCTATAGATCAATATACTTAAATTTACTATGTATAGACATACACAGACACATACGATCACGTTAAATATTTTCTATAGATCAATATACTTAAATTTACTATGTATAGACATACACAGACACATACGATCACGTTAAATGCTGCTGCTACTGCTTCTTCTACTTGGGGGAAACGAAGGGTGACCAAACACCCGTAGTACAACACTAAAGTCCGTCCACGGGAAACCTGACTCACACATGCAATATTATTGACTGGTTCACGTATGTACCTATTCGCAAGTACAGCGGAAAGACAGGCAGAGAGAGAGAGAGAGAGAGAGAGAGAGAGAGAGAGAGAGTTGTCTTCTTATAATGGATGTTTCAGAAAGATACTAAATATGAGGAAAGACAGACAAATAGAGAGAGAGAGAGAGAGTCAGTAGACTTTTTAAAATGGGTGTTTCAGAAAGATACTAAATATAAGGAAAGTTACTAAATATAAGGAAAGATACTAAATATAAGGAAAGATAGACATACAAATACATAGAGAGAGATAGAGTTGACTTTATATAATGGATGTTTCAGAAAGATACTAAATATGAGGAAAGAGAGAGAAAGAGAGAGAGTTGACTGTCTTAAATGTAATGATTCGGAAAATACCGAAAAAGTACTGAATATGAAATAAAGAATAGAAAGAGCGACAACTTCAGCGTCTACTCCAGCTGGAAAATATTTCTGAGAAGAGGAAAGAGAAGGAAAATGATGAAAGGGAAACATGAATTAGACGACCGAAGGCAAGATATTTCAAGATGAGAGAAGAATCAGAAAAATGAAGTGATGACGTATGACTAACTTGCAAATTGAAAACTTTCGCAAGCCTTTGAAAAGTAAACGAGAAAAAGAACGAGTACAAGCAGAGGACATCAGAAAAAGACGTATTATTGATAAATAAGAAAATGTAATCGTCAATTGAAAACTCGCATGACAGTTCTATAAAGAAGGTAGTGAAGGCAGAGGAGGATTGGAAAAAGCAGAGGACGCCCGAAAAGAATCGGAAGAAATAGAAGAGGGAAGAAGGGGCCCTGAAAGGTAGAAGAAGAAAGAAGGCTCCTGGAAGATATCTAAAATTGGGGTGACTCTTCCCACCTTTCCATGGGCCCCCTGAAGTTCCCGTTGGGTCCGTATTCCACGTGTTGTCTTGGTATCCCTTCATCGGCGCACCCCCCCCCCTCCCCTCCCCTCCCCCTCCCCCAACGTGCGCGCCGTCCTATCCCCCTCCCCGCCCGACCCCCGCCCCACCGCCCTTTACAGGCGGTAATCCTATATCACCCCTAACCCCTTCCCCCTACACCCCAATCCCACTTCCAGATAACGCCATAACATCCATCGTCCGTCTGGTATTCAGTTTGCTTCTTGATTTTGTTGTAATCACTGTCTGAGATGTCCTCTGGTTTCGTGGCTGCCTCCTGTCATTTCGTTTATTTCCTTTAAAGGACATCGTAGCGACGTTGGTTAACATCAATAATTAACCCGTACTTACTGTTGTTAGTTCTTTCTGGCGGCGAGACTTCGAGTTTCTCTTGGGTACGCTAGGAACATTTTGCCAAGGTACATTCGTACTACATCTATACATGGACACACCAACGTGCCAGTGTACACGGACAGGTAAACACACCTTACACTTTCCAACATTAACCCTATTTCTATAGTGGTAGTTCAAGAGAAAACACAGTACAGTTAATGTTTCAGTCATATTTTAAAATGCTGCATAGGGGATGAACTCCTTTAGAGAAAACTTCCACGACATTGGCTGTGTCATTCACCCACGCTTCAATATCAGCAGTACTTCAAACTCCCCTGACTTGCACACAATGCACTTTTTGGATTATTAATACCTTTTTCACTTACTTGGAGAGTAAACCTACAAACTACTTCGTTGTTGTTGTTGTTGTTTGGGTTAAGAAAGGTCTATGAAAGATTAAAAAGGGCTGTAAAAAGGTGTTTCCCATTGAGTTAAAGGTACAGGAATTCGAAGGTAGCATAATTATGATTTATTCATTAGAATGAAATGTAAAAAGTAAAGGTCATGTTAAACGGTACAGAAAAAGGATTTACAATAAAATATAGCTTATTTATTTTAATTTTCGTCGGTGAAAAGAGGCTTTATTTGACCATAGATTTTAGCACATTTTAATTACTGTAAAAGTTAGGAATATGATGTTGACAACTTATGCATGAGTGGAAAACCTTGCACATGTCTCGAGTAAGCTGGAGGTCGGATCAATCCTTGTTTTCAAATATTTTTTTACTCTTTCCAGACATTTCCCGAATATATACTAATATGTCCTGTCTCTTTGTATTTCGTCATTTCCATTTGACAGAACCATCTTAAAACAGTTTGAGTCATCTTTTTTTTTCAGCTTCTACAGGTTAGCCTCAGGAACTTCAGCCTTATTCTTACTTCTTCGCATTAACAACACCGCCTTTCTTCCAGAAAAAATCTCTCCAACCCTGCCTATCTATTTTTCAACGGTGCAGAGATTTTTGGACATCCTATCCTGAGGAACTGTTATTCTTCTCTGTCATGTTTTGATTATTGTTCTCTTGTTTGGTTCTTCAGCACCTCCCCTGCATCTTAGATTGTTGGACAGATACTTAGAGTTCTCTTATATTTCTTATTCATGATCTCGGTATTACCTTCTGGTACCAACTTTCAATTAACTCACTGTTCATGCAGTAAGAAATTTTCCATGATGATGGTCATCCTTAGAATTTTTATCTCTCCATCTCTCCAGATTCCCATCTACCACCTGAATGTGTAGTTAATTCTAGCAGAATTCGGATTTTGTGAGGTTCAGTGCAGATTTTCGTTCCATACTGGAGTAGAATCGCTGGAACTTCTGAGAAAGCTTGTCGTTTTTAGCATTTCTGAATTCCCTTGCTCTGATTTCGTTGAAACTCATATGGCAAATATTATTTTCTAATCTCGCTCTGTTTCTCTAGAGATTTGCACAGGTGGAGGTAATTCCAGGACTTGGGTTCAAAGAACAACATGCTCGAAGGAGCGAGTTTCAGGGCGCGCAACTCTGGGATTTCCCTTGCCCAGAATCCAGAACTGAGTGGCAGGTCTCACCATATCTGAAGGCTTAGATATTGGGCCATTTACTGTAATTCTAATCTTTTTCATAGCCCAAAAGTCTAATGACTTTCACACTAGATATTGTTGCTATTTTTACTATATTAGATTCACATCAACCGTTCATTTGATGTCTATGCCAGTCCCTTACGCCATCCTGATTGGCTTTGATAAGCCGGTCACAGGGCTGGAAACTCTGTCTCTCTCTCGAGTTCTCATGGGTAGGATCTATGTTCCACCTCTCCTGAGGAGTACGTCTGTCATAAGTATCCCTCAGGAGAGGTGGGACATGCATCCTGCCTATGTGAACTCTCGAGAGAGTCTGAGAGTTCCCAGCCCTGTGATTGGGTTATCAACAGCCAAGGAGGAGCGTCGTAAGGGACTGGCCTAGACCTCAGATGCACGGTTGATGTGAATCTACTATAGTCATATTGCATTTCATGTCTAGGTAGACCTTAGGGGCATGGCTGCATAATTGCAAGGTGCCGGTCAGAGTATGTGGCCCGTCCATGGCTGATCCTATAAAAATGTATGCCATTGAGTAAAGAAGGATGTGTGTAACGATGTTATATAAATAGTAATAGAAAATTTAAAAAACCAATAGCAAAGTGAAGATGTATTTGTGTAATAATCAAATAAAATTACAGGATCAGTTTATTTTTAACTGTTATGTGGTAATTGCATCAGTTTTTTTTATATACAGTACAGATGTTTTACATTGACTTTCGTTCCAATTCATTTAATCGTAAACTTCCTACTGAATATCTTTAGATGAAATTCTCTCTCTCTCTCTCTCTCTCTCTCTCTCTCTCTCTCTCTCTCTCTCTCTCTCTCTCTCTCTCTCTCTCTCTCTCTCTCTCTCTCCTTGTCAGTGCTTTGTCCGTTTGGATGGGATGATTGGAGGACTAATAGGTTTATCTATGTCTTGCGAACCCAGAGTGATCACTTGACACCGATGATTTTCCCGCCACTCGTTTTGATTGTCAGCGATAATTTCGAGTATCGCGAGGCCCGATATTCCATTCTCTCTCTCTCTCTCTCCTCTGATTCACTGGTGGAAACCTTCGAAGGGATCGCTTGTACCCAGTATTCGGTTATATAGATGGATGGCCTTCTAAGCGAGTCTCATCGTCGATACATTTTGTTTGAGTGTTCGCTTTGGAGACGGCTGATTTTGCTCTCTCTCTCTCTCTCTCTCTCTCTCTCTCTCTCTCTCTCGCTTTTTCATCTTGTTTTGATTAACTGGATATTTAGAGGGTGATTAGGATATTGCTTTTTTCAGCGTATGCTCAGTCCTCTCTCTCTCTCTCTCTCTCTCTCTCTCTCTCTCTCTCTCTCTCTCTCTCTCTCTCTCTCTCTGTAGTAGACAGGTTTCAGTCACGGTTGGACATTTAGCGGGCGATTAGGACACCGCTGTGTGTGTAACTGTAAATGAAATAAAGATAAATCCAAGGACAGATAGATGTTTTATACGTGTTGAGGGAACCTACTCAGGCATTGGTGCTCATATAAACACTGTTTTGCATACATAAAAGGCGTTATCAATTTGGTCTGTGCTTTGGGCTTGATAGAGACACGGAACATCCTTGACTTATTTTGCCATTATTCTATACTTCGAGTTAGGTGGACTAGAACTCTTTATGTACCAGTCTTGATCTCATTTTTATATGTATTTGAATGATATATTTCTTGTGTAAAGAGGCTTGAAATGATTATTTTGATCGAAGTGCACTACTCAGCATTTGCAGGCCGCATCTTCTCTTGTACATGTAGGGTTGCCTGCTAAGGAATTCCCCAACACCTGTCCAAGTTCACAAAAAGGAAAAGAAAAAAAAAATCTTCGGGAACTGGGTCCCCGAAGGCATTATAAGTTTCCATCCCCACCGTTCTGCAATTCCCTTATTATTGCCTCTTCCCTCTTCGCTCTCGATCGGGGTGGGGTGGGGGGGGGCGGTAATTTTTCGTTAGTTTTGCCTAATTACCTAATTGGGCACGAATTAACGTTCCTATAACTGTTACGTGCCTTTATTTACGGCATCCTAGGCAATCATTAAAGCGAGACTCATTAAGCGAAAAGTTATTTTGACGGAGTTTCTTCTCGATCCTGTGTTTGGACAATTAATGACGTCTGGCTTATTTCCTGTTTTTCTTATATTTACTGTTTTTACGTCGGTCTTCCTTCATTCGTTAAGTATATACTTTTATTTTTCTAGTGTTCGCTCATACAATTAAAATTATTGGCATTCATTATCCTTCTTTGTGTGTTTTTTTTTTTCGAAATTTCTTGCTTTTTTATTTCATCATTTTCACTGTTATTTTGGCTTGGCTACTATAATTAAAACAATTTTTATTTTACATTTACATGGCAACTGCAGTTATCATTTTTACTTTTTCTAACATTTACTTGACAACTACAATGATTTTATTTCTTTTACAAGGCAACTTCAGTAATCATTTTTACTCTGACATTTACGTGGCAACTACAGTTACCATTCTCATATTTACATTTTCATGGCTATTAAACTATTACAATTGTCATATTCACCTTTTACATTTTCAAGGCTATGACAATTACCATTTTCACTTTCACATTTACATGGCTGCTAAAGTTTTCCTTTTTCGAGCCCTCTTTTATCCACAATGACACTTTTCTGCCCATTTCTTTATCCCGATTTAGAGTTGACAAGACCATTTATTTATGCTCTTCATTTTTGGCATGTTTCTTGTGACTGATGTCCCTTTACATTTTCTTTCGTCCATAATTACTCTTACATAATTGCATTTAACCCAATATATTGTCATAAAGTAAACAACGATGTTTTGGTAAACATAACAGCAAGATATTTAGTTGTCAATATGAGCTCACCTGATCTGTTTCTCATGAAAATGAGTATTTTCACATCCACTGGTTGGCTCACCTCAGTTGTTTGAATGCGAAATAACATTGTATCTCATTACTACCTGCGTTTTGCACTTCATATATTATCACGTTCCAAACTTTCATGATTCAGTTATATATACATACATACATACATACATGCATACATATATATAATATATATATATATATATTAGATCATTTATTTATTTATATGTATATATATATATATATATATATATATTATTTTCATTTGTGTGTATATATACACAAATAGACATATACGTGAATATATATATATATACATATATATATATATATATATATATATATATAAAAAGTATATATAAAAGATATATCTATTTGTGTGCGCGCACGCACACACACACACACACACACACACACACACACACACACCACATATATATATATATATATATATATATATATATATATATATATATATATATATATATATAATAATATATATATTGTTACTTATACACTTACTGCTTTTTCATTCACAAGTATCAAGCAGCAAAATGATCCGGAAAACACCATACCCTGGGAGTAACTTACTCCTGCGGGAAATTATAATTGAAAATTTTTCATTCACAAGTATCATGGGGCAAAATGATCCGGAAAACACCATACCCTGGGAGTAACTTACTCCTGCGGGAAATTATAATTGAAAATTGCGGAAGCACTATCAATTATAATTCCCCTTGGCTGTAAGTTATTCGTAATGTATAGAGAATTCGACATTGTGCATTATTTTAGGCTTAAATTTGTGAATATTTCTGCTAACACTGATATACCACATTATTAGGATTTTTTTTTGTATTCCATATCTGCTTGATGGAGGAAATGTTAATGAAAAACCTTCGAGTTAGACATCTCTCAGTTTGCATTGACGTGTTTATCAGTTGGTAATTGATGAGCGCTTCCAACTCCACAGTTGAGAATAGGATTCTTGCGATAAGGGAAGAGTTATCCATTGATCAACCTAACTGTGTTAAGGAAGATGAAGAGTATGATGAAAACGATGATGATTTTAATGTGAATTGTTTTTTTTGTCATTTTCATTGTTGTAGCGGTATTTACATATGCTGTAGTTATATGGATTAGTATTATGTAGTATATCCCGTAGGGGGGTAGTGCCGTCTTGAGGTGCACTGTAGGCATTGCTTCAGGTTCTTTGTCGCGTGCCTTCGGATCCTAGCTGCAACCCCCTTTCAAATTCCTTTCACTATACCTCCTTTCATATTCTTTTTCTTCCACGTTACTTTCCACCCTCTCCTAACAGTTGATTGATGGTGCAACTGCTTTGAGGTTTTCCTCCTGTTACGCCTTTCGAACCTTTTAGTTACTGTCAATTTCCTTTTCAGCGCTGAATGACCTCATAGGTCCCAGTGCTTGACTTCGGGCCTAGATTCAGTTCAATATGTATATGCAATAGTAATTCCTATTATTGTGGTGCTGAAAATTTTTTCATGTAAATGGGGTGTTCTTTAAGGCCACCGACTATATAAGGAGTGTTTTAATCCAATAGAAGTTGAAACTGTTAAGTAGCATCAATTTCTACTTAAATAGAAGTTGAAACGGTTATCAAGTAGCATCGATTTCCACTTAAATAGAAGTTGAAACGGTTATTAAGTAGCATCAATATCCACTTAAATAGAAGTTGAAACGGTTATCATGTAGCATCGATTTCCACTTAAATAGAAGTTGAAACGGTTATCAAGTAGCATCGATTTCCACTTAAATAGAAGTTAAAACGGTTATTAAGTAGCATCAATTTCCACTTCATTCCAAACCCATTAGCGGTACCAAACGAGAGAGAGAGAGAGAGAGAGAGAGAGAGAGAGAGAGAGAGAGAGAGCTTATTATTCTTGAGTAAATTATAGGATAAGGATGCAGTCACACAATAGCTGTGATACGTAATCTGATAGTGATATTACCACTGATACCGCACACGATGGTGACGAAGCGCTGGGGATAATGATAATGATTACGCTCATCTTCAAGTCATTTCCCGCTGGCATTACGTCAATCATCCCGTCAGCTCCGTTTGGGGAGGAACCACGGATGGTGTTTTTTTAATTTTTTTTTTTTTTAAGAGAGATAAATATTGCTATTTTTCTTTTCTAGATGTGTCGAGTTT
Source organism: Macrobrachium nipponense (assembly GCF_015104395.2). Classification (NCBI taxonomy): domain Eukaryota; kingdom Metazoa; phylum Arthropoda; class Malacostraca; order Decapoda; family Palaemonidae; genus Macrobrachium; species Macrobrachium nipponense. Next base: position 133,402,897 of record NC_061100.1, on the reverse strand, counting down.
TTATTTCTCGTCACTGAATATATGTGCTTGGTTAAGTCATATTTGTTCAAGAATGTCATATTTGTTCAAGAATGTCATATTTGTTTGTCATAGTCATATTTATTTGTGAATGTTATATTTGTTTGTCATATTCATATTTTTGTCAGTCATATTTGATTGTTATATTCGTATTTGTTTATTAATGTCATATTTTTTGTCAGTCATATATGCTTGTCAATGTCTTATTTGTTTGTCGTATCCATATTTGTATGTCATAAACATATTTGTTTGTCAAAGTCTTACGTATTTTTTCAGCGTCATATATGTTTGTCAAAGTATTTTTCAACGTTTGTCCATATATATTTGTCAGTCTTATTTGTCATATTCATATTTGTCTGTCAAAGTCTTACTTATTTGTCAGCGTCATATATGTTTGCCAAAGTCTTACTTATTTTTCAACGTCATATACGTATGTTTGTCAATATATGTTTGTCCAAGTCTTATTTGTCCTATTCATACTTGTTTGTCAAAGACTTACTTATTTATCAACATCATATATGTTTGTCAAAGACTAATTTGTCATATTCATATTTGTGTGTCAAAGTCTTACGTATTTGTCAGCGTCATATATGTTTGTCAAAAACTTATTTGTCATATTCATATTGTTGTCAAAAGTCTTACTACTTTGGTCAACGTCAATATATGTTTGTTCAAAGACTTATTTGTTCATATTCATATTTGGTGTTATCAAATTTTCTTAACGTATTTGTTCAGGTCATATAGGTTTGTCAAGTCTTATTGTCAAATATTCGTTTATTTGTGTGTCAAAGTCTTACGTATTTGTCAACGTCATATATGATTGTCAAAGACTTATTTGTCATATTCGTATTTGTTTGTCAAAGTCTTACTTATTTGTCAACGTTCATTTAATAGGTTGTCAACTTTCCTTATATGGTCAATTCATATTGTTTGTCAAAGCACTTATTTGGTCAAAGCGTCATATAAGTTGTCAAAGTCTTATTTGTCATATTCAATTTGTGCGTCTTACGTATTTGTCCAGGCGTCATTATATGTTTGTCAAAGTCTTATTTGTCCTTATTCCTTATTTTTGTTGTCAAGTCTTACTTATTTGTCAAACGTCATATATGTTTGTCAAAGTCTATTTGTCATATTCATATTTGTGTCAAAGTCTTACTATTTGTCAGCGTCAATATATTGTTTGTTCAAAAGTCTTATTTGTCATATTCATATTTGTGCGTCACTACGTATGTCAGGGGCGTCATTTAGTTTATGTTTGTCAAAGTCTTATTTGTTTCAATCTTAGGTATTGGTTTGTCAAAAGTCTTACTTATTTGTCAAACGTATATATGTTTGTCGACTTAGTCTATTTGTCATCATATTTGTGTGTCAAAGTCTTACGTATTTGTCAGCGTCATATATGTTTGTCAAAGTCTTATTTGTCATATTCATATTTGTGTGTCAAAGTCTTACGTATTTGTCAGCGTCATATATGTTTGTCAAAGACTTATTTGTCATATTCATATTTGTGTGTCAAAGTCTTACGTATTTGTCAGTCATATAGTTTGTCAAAGTCTTATTTGTCATATTATATTTGTGTCAAAGTCTTACGTATTTGTCAGCGTCATATGGTTTGTCAAAGATTAGTTTGTCATATTCATATTTGTGTGTAAAGCTTACGTATTGTTCAGCGCATATAGTTTGTCAAAGTCTTATTTGTCATATTCGTATTTGTTTGTCAAAGTCTTACTTATTTGTCAGCGTCATATATGTTTGTCAAAGACGTATTTGTCATATTCATATTTGTTTGTCAAAGTCTTACATATTTGTCAGCGTCATATATGTTTGCCAAAGACTTATTTGTCATATTCGTAATTGTTTGTCAAAGTCTTACGTATTTGTCAGCGTCATATATGTTTGTCAAAGTCTTATTTGTCATATTCGTATTTGTTTGTCAACACCATGCATGTCATTTCAGCGGCAACGTCATGATCACGAAGTTTGAGTCGGGACACTTCGAATAACTCACTTCCGAGAATGACCGATTATCGCGAAATGCGAGACATGAGGATTATCACCAGATTGACGATGACTGCGGAAAATTAAGGGAATTATCTGTTGCATGAGATAATTTGTCCACAATTCATAGGTTATCATTATGAAAACTAAGGGAAAATTTTTATACTCGTAGCGTCGAGCGGAAAATGCCCTGTTAGGAAGCCTATTTTCGACCCTCAGAAATATTTTCCTCCTTTTATTCCTAGAGATTCCTATTAAAGATTCAACGGAAAACCAAGGAAAAGGGAGGGGGTGTGGGGTTAGTGTCGGGGGTTGAGGATCAGCCTCTCGGATTTTCTTTAGAAGAACGAATATATCTCCGGAGAAGGGAAAGGAATTTTTGATTGCTATGAAGGATAAGTTGTCTCAAAGTCCTCCCCCCTTCCTTTTATCCTCTTTTTAAAGGCCTGTCCCTTTCTTTTTATTTATTTGTTTTTAAGTCCTCCCCCCTTTTTATCCTTTTTTAAAAAACTGCTCCCTGTTCTTTTTGCCCCTTTTTTAAGCACTCCCTCCTTCTTATCCTTTTTTTTTTTTAAGGCTCCCTTTCTTTTATCCTTGGTTGTCAAGTCCTCCCTACTTTTTATCTTTCTTTTTTGTTTATTCCTTCCTCCTTTTTATCGGTTTTTGAAGTCCTCCTCCTTTTTTATTTTTTTTAAGTCCTTCCTCCTTTTTATCCTTTTTTTAAGTCCTCCCTCTTTCCTTTATCCTTCCTTTTTTAAAGTCCTTCCTTCTTGTTATCGTTTTTTTTTTAAGTCCTCCCTCTTTCTTTTATCCTTCCTTTTTTCAAGTCCTTCCTCCTTTTTATCTTTTTTTTTAAGTCCTCCCTCTTTCTTTTTATGTTTTTTTTTAAGTCCTTCCCCTTTTTATCCCTTCTTTTTTCTAGTCCTTCCTCCTTTTTATCCCATTTTTTTTGGAAGTCCTCCCTCTTTCTTTTTATCCTTTTTTTTGAAGTCCTTTTATTTTTTATTTATAACATTTTTTGAACGATTCTCTACTGTCAGTTGAATCTTTTATGTTCGCATTATGCTTCTTTTTTTATTTTAGTATTTCAGCTAACTTGCGTTTTCATTTAAATGAATTTTATATTTCCGTCATCGTTTTCGTGCTTTCGAACATTACAGTTTTTATGTCATCTTCACGATTTTTAATAATCTTTCGAAGTGCACATAATTTTTGTACCTTTGATTAGTATTGTTCTTATTATTTACGTGAATATATCCGTTCACCTTTTCTGTTAAAGATTTTTGACGCATTTGCCTAATGCTAAACGACCTAGAAAAATTAGATAAGCAGTTTGAAGCTACAACCAGAGTGACACTTGTACGTAATATCCTGAAAGAACTGTATAGGGTGTCCATACAATCCCCGTACCATTCTGAGCAATAAATAGGTACTTGTAATGGTACGGGGACTTTATGCTCAGAATGGTACGGGGACCGTATGGACACCCTGTAGATCCATCAGCCTCCATTGTTGATGTGGGTAAACTCGTCAATTCTCTGTGAAAGCTTCATAAAAGAACAATCATATCGAATTGGTAGTTCAATTTCTGGATAACTCTGCGGCAATTCTGAGTCGAATGTGGTAACGTGATATACAATTTAAGTGCTCGGAACTGTTCTCCAGCGGAGTTCATCTGCGTCTCTCTAATACTGACAGTGATACAAAGTACGTAAAGCTTAAACCACCCTATAGTTGGCTGCTTTACGAATGGAATGACAATAAGCATCACATGTTTTGCCAATGTTCATAATTCCACAATTCAACGCCTCCAGCACCTCACAGAACCTTGCTGTTGGTATGTCGACTAATCAGGCATGATTTACATCGCAGCTGAGGCCCAGTGTATGGTAATGTTCCCTGAAGCGCCCACACGATTTGAATAGCCGCAAATATTCCTGCTGAAACCCTGTCCGGAATTTATACACACATTCCCGTGTCTGGAGAACAGTATCCGGAAGCGTGGGCGTGTTATTGCTGACAGTGAGCAAGTATAAGCTTTTGTGGATGGAATGGAATGGAATATAGAATATACGCCAAGCACTGGAGTCTATGAGGTCATTCAGCGCTGAAAGGGAAATTGAGAAAAGAAAGGCTCGAAAGGTGTAAAAGGAGTAAATCTTCGTAGTTGCACTGTGAATCAAGTGTCAGAAGAAGGTGGAACGCAAGAAGAAAGAGACTATGAATGGAGGTACATAAAAGCAATGAAAGGGGGTCGCAGCTAGGGGCCGAAGGGACGCTGCAAAGAACTTTAAGGAATGTCCACAGCGCACCGCACGAGGTGCACTGACGGCAGTATACCCTCCTACGGGGTGTAAGCTCTGGGCGATGAACAAACAACGTGGTTGTAAGGAGATTGATTATTCGTCCTCTGTCATCGGAAGACCAGTTTGCTGCTACTGCACTCTTGTTGCTGTAATGTTTGTGGTCGCTCCTCTAGGACGAAGTTTGCCAGAGAAGCCATGAGACGTCTTATTGTTGTCCTTAATGACATTCCTAGACGTCTGGCAAACTCACCTCGCCAATATTCTGCTGCGGAGATCTTAAAAAAAGAAAAAAAAAAAAAATCTTAGACAATGGGAAAATTATCATCAGACAATTTATGTGCAGTCTTATTCTCAGAAATAGCAGCATCCTGCTATCCAGAACATCGTAAGTGGCCCAACGTCTTAAAGGTGGTACTTTTTGTT
>NC_061100.1:133390652-133395652 GCF_015104395.2 Macrobrachium nipponense | reverse complement strand
ATATATCTATATATCTATATTATATATATATATAGATATATAGATATATATATATCTATATATTTATAGATATATATCTATCTATCTATCTATCTATCTATCTATCTATATTATATATATTATATATATAGATATATATATATATATATATATATATATATATATATATATATATATATATTATATATATAAATATAAATATATATCAGAGGTCATTTGTCTCGACCAAAATGGTCCATGACGAAACAGACGTGAATGAATCCTGGTTTTCACGGTATAAGAAATATTGATGGTTTTTGTACTAGCAATATTTTTTTATTGTTGTCAAGATAAAGTAAAAATCACGGTTGTTTCTTTGTTGTAAGTTAATTAAGAATTTTAAGATCTGAGGACGGACAGCAAAAGTGCTGACGGACAGACACACAGACATCTCAGCAGTTTTCGTTTACCGACAACTGAATAGGAAAGAGGCTGACACGAAGGGTCTGATCTCATCAAACAATTCTTTAAATCTCAGTGCTGGAGCAAAACTCCTCGTGATTGGACGTGACAAATCCCCTTCACTTTCTGATTGCCATTATTTACCAACTCGAACCCAGAAGCAGAGTTCTCAAAGGGAAGGTACGATTATGACGGAGTTGCTTTGATGTCGTTACACAAGGGCGATGCTTGAAAGGAAACTACACCGATTTCCCCCCCCCCACCTCCCTCCTCCCCCCCCTTCTCCAATCCACCATCATCACCACCACTGCAGTCATCACCCTTTCCACACCCGGTAATTGATTAGACCAACACCTGCGAGGTATTGGGTGTTCCCAAAACACCCCCCCCCCCTCTCCCCTCATACCTTTGAAAGTGAAATGATCAAGATGCTTCATTTTAAGATCTTTTTTATTTCGTCAACTAAGGTTTATCTCCTAATATTTATGCTTTGAGATAAGCGTAGCCTCAGCTCTTTTTACATACGCAGGGGCGACTTCCTTCCTTGAGAGTACATTCTAATTTGGTATTGCTTCATTTGTGTACTTCTTTTGGGCATTGTTAGTTCTTCCTCACAAGTCACGGGCAATTTTTCCTTCTCTTCAATGCCAAGTGGACCGAGATGACCTAAAATGTCTGAATGTAGCTTGCCACATGAAAGAGATGAAAATTACTTACACAAATAGGTGGTAGGTCAGTGTCTGTGCACTATTTGTTAATCATCATGTGATGATTTTTTTAAAATCACATTTTCGTACCATTAACCCTCTTAGGAAGAGTTTCCGAGGTTGGTATAAGAAGCCAAAGGGTCTGCCCGGTTATTTTTCTTTCGTTTCCTGACTACTTGCTATCATCTCCACGCTCTTGGCGGCATGAATCTCTGATGTTTATTTTTGTCATTATTGCCTCAACGAAATGCGACCTGAAGGATGTCTTTCGTGTGCTTTCAGCTACACAAATCTCCACTTATTTCCAGCCTCCCATGTTTGATTTTTATCTCATTTACTTGTGAAATACCAGTAATTCCCATATAGTATCATTTTTTCTCACCGTCCCGTTATTTGATTTGCCTTATTCAATCATCAGTTATATAAAACCTAATTCGAGAGAACCTGTATTGGGTGTCATTGTTCTTGAATGCTTGAAAGAATCCGCTCATTTATAATTTTCCATATATGTGTTCTTTATTTCGGTTTTCTTTCAAGTCGAAGTCCCATATCTTCAAATTTATGATGCATTCTGTTGAACAGGTTTGAAAATCTGGTGGCGTTTTTCTGACTGAGACAGCATCATCAACTGCATATTCCAAGTCTGCCATGTTTCTGTCAACACTCCAACCATTTTCTTAGTTTTAAAATCCTTAGAATGGGCAACCGAGCAAAGGCGACTTAACATTTCCCTTGTATCACCCCTCTCTTTACGGCAAGGCTCATATGACACTGTATCAACATTAGCTTTTCACATGCTTCGTTCGTGGATCGCTTCAATTAGCTTTGCATAATTACCCGGAATACCAAAGTGACGTAATGTCCTCCGTTTGTGTTCTCGTAATCAACTAAAGCCATCAAAAGGGATGTTTGAATTCCACGTCTTGGCTCGAATATTTGCTGTTTGTCGCCAAACATTTGACTACAGTCTCGGTTGAAGATAAGTATAGTGAACATTTTCATCTTCACTGTGGCATCCAATTCCCAATCATGATGCCCCTGTAGGGGGAGAGTGCCGTCAGTGCATCTCACGGGGTGCACCGTAGGCATTACTAAAGATTCTTTGCAGCGTCCACTCGACTCCTTGCTGCAACCCCTTTCATTTTTTTTACTGTACCTTCATTCTTATTATTTTTTCTGCATCTTGCCATCCATCCTCTCCTAACGATTATTGCATAGTGCAACTGCGAGGTTTTCCTCCTGTTACACCTTTGTAACCTGAAACTCCATTTTCCTTTCAACGCTGAATGACCTCATAGGTCCCAGCGCTTGGTCTTTAGCCTAAACTCTATATTCCATTCCATTCCAATCATGATGCTTTGTTTCCTCATTACATATTCTGATAAATTGCTTGTCTAATTAGTATGCGAGATCTCCTTTTACTTCCGGCTAACATCCATCATAGCGTGGGGATTTCCTGTTTCCAAATGTCGTTAACTTATTTGAATTCAAGAACCAGGAATTCAAATCTCAGGGCATTTAGATCTTCTTCAGTTTCTAGTATATCAACCAAATTATTCCTCTTGTATACCAATTTTTTTTTCCATTTCTCATTTCCATTTCCTTTAGCTTTCTTCGTTTTTTTTTTTTTTATCAAGTGACTTTTATCGATAGAAAACAATGTTGTTATCTCAAGGGAGTTTTAGAATATGACTCTTATCAAAGACACAAATAGTTATGAAATATGTTTATTATAGAATATAGTGGTTAGATAACCATCCTTTTTTTCCTAATTCAAGACAGAAGTATGTGTTCTATCGGCTGCAAATCTATTATAATTGTTATATTTCTTACCATTTTATCGCTTCCATTTCCTTCATTACAAGTGTTTTTTTTTTCGTTACTCCATACATAACGTCACATTTCTCCCTATAAAATAGAGACTTTACATTTGTTAATTCAAAACGTGACATTTTCCCCTTTGAAAAAAGATCACATTAATTCATTTATAACGCCACGTTTTCCCCTTTTGAAATACAGATTTTACATTAATTGAATCATAACGTAGCATTGATTTTCCCTCTCGCAATAAAGACATCGTTCACTTTCGTGATTTCACGTTACTGTTTCGTCTTCTGCAGCAGCTTTCCTTCCCGCTCTGAAGATACGAATCTGTTGCTTCTCTCTCTCAGGCTTCCAGTCCTTCACTTTTACGTACTACATGACTGATGTGCCTCGTGTAAATGGAGCTACCTCGTTTTATTCACGTCAGCTGTTGTTGACCTTTCATGTTGTGAGGTCACTCTGAAGTTCTTTTTATTTTGGGGAGGGTTGAGGGCGGCAACTCGCATACGATGAAAATGAATGAATTTCGCCTCTCTGCATTGTGGTGGTGGTGGTGGTGGTGGATTCAAATGAATTTCGCCTCGCTACACTTTTGGGGGGCGGGGGCTGGTCGGAGAGCACGTTCACCTTTATGGATTCAGGAAGCCTGATTTCAATTTAATTCCGAGAGAGAGAGAGAGAGAGAATGAATGAATGAATGAATGAATAGTAATCAAGTGGTAATGCGAACTAATTTATTGCGATTATGAAAATGAAGATTAATGGACAATTGTTTTAATTTCATGTAACTATGACATGCATCAACTTATTGCCAGCCGTTATCACATTTTGTTCCATTGTATTTTGGGTAATACTTCAGTGGCCCCGCGGTTAAGCTCTCGGGTATGCCAGTAGTGATTCTCATAGCCATGACAGTACAAAAATAAGTGTTATAGATGTCTCTTGGGGCCTCAAATGAGATTATATTTTGTTTTTGCCAGTTAGCCGTCTTCATTTTCTTCCGAAATTGTCTGTGGGTGTGTAATGTGTGAGTAATCATTTTTATGACTGTATGTAAATGTGCGCAGTTATGTATAATTTTTGGTTAATTCTCTTACTGAATTTAACCTCTTGTGACTGTATTTTTGAAGGTAGTTGCTACAAGGAGTTACAAGAATTAGGATGTCTCAAAGACTTGTTAGTCCCTCCGAGGAGACATCGTGCGCTCACTTATCTCTAGGAGCAGGTTTTACAGTTCATTCACAGTGTCCCAATGATTTTGTTTAGCTTTCTTTTAAACTCTTCCATACTGTTACTGTTTACAACTTCTGGTGGCAGTTTATTCCATGTGTCACATATATTGTATGTAAAGAAGTTCCCACAATGGGATGTGTTATATCTCTTCAGTTCTAGTTTCCATCCATTATTTCTTGTCTGGTTTTTGTTTAACGTAAATAGATTACTGTAGATTGGTGTATTTAATTTTAAACTGCAGGAAAGGTGCTGAAATTTAAATCTTTTGGTAGACGGCATTAATGTAAAGGAATTCGACCCTTCGATGTATACGTAGGTGTATTTGATTATAAGATAGAAATATCTTGAATTTAAACTTTCCTCATGATAGACGACAGCAAGATTTTTTCTTGTCGTTTTCGAGATGACCGTGGATAGACGCTCTCTCTCTCTCTCTCTCTCTCTCTCTCTCTCTCTCTCTCTCTCTCTCCTCTCTCACTGCACTGCACGCGGGAGACTGAGCGAGGTGAAGTTCAATCTGGCTTTAATTCACGGGGGATCAGTTGCCGTCTTGAGAGCTGCTTTACGAGACGCGCATCCCGTTGATCTCGTGATTTCTGCGCAAAGAGAGAGACCGGATTTGTACACTTGTTATTGTAGCTTTTCGGGGATTCAAGCGAGAGGCGTCTTGCGTCTTTTAGTCCGCTTGGAGGAGGATGTTTGGCTCTGTCCAGACCAATTTTAGCATATTCTTCAGCCAAAAGCTGCTCGGTTGATTATATATTTATTTTTTCAGAAACGCAGCGGAAACATTAA
>NC_061100.1:133333152-133388152 GCF_015104395.2 Macrobrachium nipponense | reverse complement strand
AAAGGAGAATTGACTTAACTTAAAGGTCGCCTTAGAAACTGGATGTTATAACAGGATCTAAACTATAGAACACCTTACTGAAAGAGTGCACGCAGTTGCCACATAGTGACAGATATACACCATATTTCAAACTATAGAATGTAACTGAAGCTAGTCTGTTAAATATCCCATTTGAGTATACTTTTGCAGAACCTGCTCGAATAAAAATCCGGTTCAAAGAGTGCATAGAAGAGTTAGTGAAAATTTTGATCAGAGTTGATCTCAAAGCTCCAAGAGATAATGTTAGTACTGATATACGTTGTGGAGAACCTGACCCACCAGCTGGTTTACTAATCTCCCAAAAGTCCTATGCTGTAAAATCTCGGTTCTAATGATGAAATGAAGGTAATTGATGTTAGTGTGGGTGTGTGAAATTTATGAGCTTAGTTTACTGTATCAGTAAATCAGAAGTTTGATCATTATATATGTGTGTATAAATGTGTGTGCTTCAAGAATAATAAATCGTTAATACGAAAAACGTGTAGAAATTCCATGCATTTTAGGTTCTGGAAAAAATATGAAGACAACCAAGAAACCCTCACATAACTCGCTATTTCTTTTTTCTTGTTGCTCCACGCCTAGCCCAGGTTTATAGCAAAGAGAAAGAACGGAGCTTAACCCCAGAGAAAGCAACAAACCTGCTTCTTGATGAAACGAGACTGAGGGAATTTAGAAAATGGGTTCAGAGAGAGAGAGAGAGAGAGAGAGAACCAAAAGCGTGGGAGAAGTGGGGAAAGGATCAACCTCCAAAAAAAAATCTGTCTGAAGTTTATTTATTGCCTTCCACAGGGTAACCTAAGGTCTACAGAATCTTGGAGCAATCACGTGACGTGTTTTACCAGAGCCACTGGTAGTCTCGGTTACTGGTTATAAGGCGGTTCCTTGTGAGAATAGGATGGTCTCTTCTTCGATTCTTGACTTCTCTGAATAACACAGAACTTCCAAAAAATGAGTCTACGAGTACAGCTTATAGTGGAGGTGAAAAAATGTGATTTAAAGAACTGCTGTCGTTGAGACTGAGAAACGCCCAACGTCTGAGAACAATACTACATGCATGAACAGATGAAACTTGTTCACGTATTCAATAAGAGAAATGTAGTTATCTTTCTACCTTAAGAAAATGCAGTTTTGTTCAGTAAAGTATTTGTCAGTTTTAATTACGTGATCTCTCCCTGATAACTTTGAAGTATGGATCGTAGTAAAAGTCAAGTTACAGTATCAAGAGGTTTGGCAGGGTAGTAAACGGTGAAGCTGGCTGAAACTGTTCAAGGGCATTGCGCTTAACTGGCCCAAATGATTCGTATTTGGATATACTTCCAAGATCAGAGTTTATAAAGAAGAAATAATTTACTGTTTGTGCATGACAAGGCAAGCTGAGGGATAAAAGAAGATTTATTTCGGGATAAATCGTCAGGAAATGGAGATGATAAGAAAAACTGGACTGGGGGAGATGGTTGATAGAAAAAGATATGAAAACTGAAGGTGTTAGAACAGAAGCCTTAGGCAAGCCACTTGAACAAGGGGAAGTAGCAAATGTCGTGCTGTCAATAACAACAGACGAAGAACGATTTTGATAAAAAGTCAGAAAGAGCTTCCCACAAGAGGGGATTAAAGCCATAATTAGAAATGTTCCCAAACTGCATCGGGTATTCACCATTGTCTTCTAAAATTCCACATTTTGATAAGTGATCCGTGGACCCATTGGGTGATCACGCCTCAGTTTTATGATTTATGTACTATCTGGTGGTAGACAGTTCAAGTCAATTACATGGTGATGTATTTTGTTATTACATGGTGATGTATTTTGTTACCGTAGAATAGTCAAGGATAAAAAATCAGGCTATACATGATGGCTGGAAGGTAATGAGTTTCTGTATTCTGGAAAATGGTTTAAAATGAAAAGAAGGAAAAATACTACCGTAGACTGTACTATATACTTTCTGGAGACTTCTAACAGAAAGAAGGATGTCATATCTCTCAAGACCTGTGACCACAAGAACTGTGGAAGTAAAGGTTTCGGAACATAGAGAGAGTTTGAAGGCTTGATGAATATCCCCAGCTTGTGGGATGAGCGTTACCTTGTCAAGGCTCTCCGGTTTATAATTGATCTGACTGCATATATTGTAACGGAACACGTTTTGGTCTTTTTTATTCATCTGGCTCTAACCCTTGACTGCGACCAACTGCAGTTAGCTGATCAGTACTTACGTAGTTTATTTCGTAGATCATGAGAAGCACCATGTTTTAGACAGAGAGAGAGAGAGAGAGAGAGAGAGAGAGAGATAGGAGCATTTTTATTGTGTTATATATAGATATATATATATATATATATATATATATATATTAATATATATATATATATATACACACACACACATGTTGGTCGTTGTAAAGGTAGCGTTATTGACGGTTTTAAAAATAAACGGTGAACATTTGCTGGTAATGTTGATAAAAATTAATTTCATGACTACTGGGATAAAAAAACAAAAAAAAAAAAAAATTACGGGCTCTGCCCCATAAGTATGTACACGATGTTTTGTGATCCCTAACTTTTAATAGTTGAGCGAGTCGGTCTAGAGACCAACTGTAGCCAAGCTAAAGATATTTGATTTGGTTTGGTTTCTTATCTCCCGGAAATGTTAACGAAACCAAAAATCATAGTGCTTTATTCTGCTTCTCATTTGGTATCCCAATACATACCTACCTACTAGTTAAAGGTCACCGTAAGACGGAGGGAGATGCTTCTCTTCATGCGTTTTTATTCTAGCGGAATGGAGAGTGGGCGGGTTGAAGGGGAGCCCGGGGGTGTTCGGGGGCGGGGGAGGGTGGGGGAAAAAAAAGCCAGGTAAAGAGGGGTAAGGGGGTGGGGGTTAAGGGAAGAGTGTCTGGGAGGCAGATGAATTAGGCGATGGTACAAACAGGTAAGCATACGGGTAAGTGACCTTACCCTGGCCCGCTCCACATTCGTGATACGGGGTACTCCAGACGTACACACGAACGTGCGCAAACACACACACACACACTAGCGGACATAGATACGCACACCCTTGCCTGCACGCACGGACAAAACCGGACCCCGCTTTTAAGGGCATGGCGCAAGGAACTGACACACAAACAAGTGCAGTTCTCAGACGGGGTTCAAAGTGTTCGTTGAGGCTGTCACTGTTATTATTGGTGTTGTTTTGGACGATTGCATTATGTTGCTGCTTGGGTTTGCTTTGATGATAATGGAAGCGTTTTCTTGGAGGGGAGAGAAAGTTTAGTTTTTCTTCTTTTGGCGATAGATAAATTTAAATTAATGGGCAGGTATGGATTAGCTTTTTTAAAATATTGATGCTACTACTACTACTACTACTACTACTACTACTACTACTACTACTACTACTACTACTAATACTAATAATAATAATAATAAATAATAATAAATAATAATAATAATAATAATAATAATAATATCAGAAAGAGCCAAATGTCGACGTTTCTGGATTCTTATGTTTTTTATTTTTTATTCATTGTCAATAATTGTTTTTAATGTTTAAAGAAATCATTAGTTGTTAATTATTCCTGCTTTCTCTCTCTCTCTCTCTCTCTCTCTCTCTCTCTCTCTCTCTCATTTGCCTTTTTTTTCCCCCTTCCGTCGCTCACGGGATTATATCAACACACAATGCTTTTAACTCGAGCCAAGAGCTTCGTCCTAATCCTATTAGAGTCGTTCATATTTGCTTTATCACACTTTTTGATGTTTGCTTTATGGCCGCCATTCAAAGAATGTAAATCGTCGGCGAGATATTACACCCTCAGGGGGAGGAGATCAGAGGAGGAGGAGGAGGGATGCGCACGGATGGCGGCTGCATCCGTGATGCGGATGACGGTGACTGATGCTGTTGTGCGGACGGGAACTATTGATGAACGGGTGACACAGTGTTTACATGCGGATAACAACGGTGTTACGGCATAAGGATGACGTTTTGTTTGCCTAGGCCGCGGTTAACGTAAGGATGATGATGTTGGGGTTATTACACGGATGACGACGAGGGTGTGGTTGTACGAATAACAGACACTTACGATGCTGCCGGTTGCTTTACAACGGTTTCGATAGACTGATGTTCGGTAGTGGTAAGGATGTACAGAGGATGGCTGGTGGATATTGGCGGTATGACGGATAGTACGGATAGTGTCCATAACACTTATTCGGAATGACGCCCATTAGTGTCCATACACTTATTCGGATGACGATAGTGTCCATATACTATTCGGATGACGATAGTGTCCATACACTATTCGAATGACGATAGTGTCCATTTATTCGGATGACGATAGTGTCCATACACTATTCGAATGACGATAGTGTCCATTTATTCGGATTACAGATAGTGTCCGATTTAAAAAAAAATTCTTTTTTTTTGTTTTTTTTTATTTTTCCCCCCCCCCCCGGATGACGATGTGTTTCATAGAAATATTCGAATGATGATGGTATTCATATACGTATTCGGATGTCGGTAGTATTCACATACTGATAACAACAGTATCCCCGTAGCGGGATAGTGCCGTCAGTGCCCCTCATTCGGTGCAATGTAGGCATTACTTAAGGTTCTTTGCAGCTTCTCTTCCTAAGGCCCCTAGCTGCAACTACTTTCATTCCTTTTCCTGTATCTCCTTTCATATTCTCTGTCTTCCATCTTACTGTTCTACCCTCTCCTAACAATTGTTTCATAGTGCAACTGCTTTGAGGTTTTCCTCCTGTAACACCTTTCAAACCTTTTACTGCCAATTTCCGTTTCAGCGTTGAATGGCCTCAGTTGCCCCAGTGCTTGGGGTGATGCCAGAAGTCTATATAAATCAAATCAAATCAAAAGACAACAACAGTATGATGGAGAGGACGTTCCCATTGGTTAATGATTTCATTCGTCTCACTTGACTTTTCCGCCCTAAAACCTCGTGTGCGTGTGTGTTTAAGTGTGTGTGTGTGTGTGTCTGTGTGGGGTTGTTGGCTACTTTATTATGCATACACTTGCGTATTGATTTCTGGTCAGCGGAGAGGGACCGATTGGAAGAGACGAAAACGCGATGAAATATGGATGACGTCGAAGGAAGGAAGGAAGGGGAAAGAAGAGGCGAAATGCAGCAAGGATTACTTACCCTCCCCCCACTCCCCCCATTCCCACAGGGTAGGGGATGGGGGAGGCAAGGGTAAGAAAGAAAGGCGATAAAATATGGGTGGCGGCATGGCAGAGACAAAGAAAGGAAGTACGAAGTGAACGATATTGAAAGAATGAGGTGAAGGAGGGAGACACGAAAGGGGACGATGGAACAGATGAAGTAATGTACGAATTAGTGGGAAAGAGGAATACCAAAAATGGGAAGGGGAATAAAGAAACGACAAGAATTTGTACAGTTGTTGCGGAAGAAAAATAAAAGAAAGCGGAAGAAAGACGCACAGCAAAGGAGAACTAGCATGAAATATAGCTTGAAGGAACAACTTAAGTAAAGGAATGTATCCACTGAAATAAAAAGCCTTGCAGAAAAAAAGAAAGAAAGAAATGAAGAGACGAAGAATAAGAAAAGGCAGTTGTTTCTCAGAGAGTCAAGTTGGTTTTCATTTACAAGAGATATCGGTGCTGCCAACCCTAGGGATGAGAAGAGGAGCTGTCTTGCAACAATGCAAGAGGATTGGAGACCAGAAAGATGACGCTTGTGATGGCTTAATTGCACGTTGCAGTACAATGAGAGAAGGTTAAGGTATCACGCACACCTGCGATGTCGCCGGGTCCTTTGTAGCTGCTGCACTCCGCTTTGAAGTTTTCGTGGGGTGCAACTTTGCCCGTTTGTGAAGGGCCCTCCTCCTCCTCCTCTCCATTAACGGTCTCAATGAGCGATTATTTACAGGTGGGATTCCTTTCTTTTGAATTAATTGAACAGGTGCGATGCTGCATATGGCAACGCCATTAGCAGTCAATATCGGAGATAAGCATAAGAAATTTTTTTTCAGTGATTTTCTTTTTTTTATTCAAGGATTTTCTTTTCTTTTATTAGGGATTTTCTGAATGCCTAGTCACTCCTGGCTACGACCTAGCACAGTGGAGTAGCCACGAGATGCCCAGTATACTGCTTTGAACAATATAGGCATAATTGGTTTTAATGGGCCGCGGTTACAGGTCAGTCCGTTACGATGGGAAATGTGACCAGTGAGGTACTTTTTCGTAAAAGAAGAAAAAAAGAGCAGCCGTTTTCGAAAAGTTTTATTCTCACTGCTGGCTAGTTCACATACCCGAACAGATACTTTTACCAATAGCGCGATTAACACCCCCCGCCCCACCCGCCCCATACAATGAGCCACTCACATCTTGCCAGCTCCAAGTCCAGTGTTTCCTTGATGGAAGGTCATTCCATTCCAGCGCCTACCTGGGTCTATCCTTATGGTTCCTCTTTCCAGAATAATTCTGAATTTTACGCCTTCTTGAAAACTTATTCATTTCCATATTCTCTACTTTCTCTGTGTAACCAGATCACTTCGAAACATTGATGTATCTTTGTTTCCTGTTTTTTGTCCATTCTTTGTTGCAGTGTTGCATTTCTCACTCTTACAACTTCACTCATGCAGGACATGATCTGTCCTATACATCTCAACTATTTCCTCATTTGATTTTCAACAATATCCAAGTAAAAGAATTGAGTATGGTAACCTCAGGAAACGCAACATATTCATAGGTTACCTGAAATTTCAAATGTTGCCGACTTTCACCTGGTCTTTGAAACGTGACCATGTTGATAAGTGAGAAATGGATCTAGTCTCAATTTCTGTCGTAACAACCGTTGTTCTAAGATCTCTCTCTGACAGATGGAATTGATATTCCTCTTTTTGTGTTTTGCAGACAGCAGACAATTCTATGTAATTCCGCCAATAAGATCAAAACTAACACGATAAATTTTGGTTAGGTTGGGAATATATCTTTATCTTGAGTTAATACAACCTCAGAAATGCCAGGGACCTAAAGTTTATTTTGCTTACTCTAATATTGTGGCAGTTTTGCCGAAAGTTGCAATGTTCTGTACAGCACTCAAAGTATTAATCATAATGGCTAATGTTCATCCCAGTGATGAATGTCTAAGTCATGTAGGTTAGGGAGTATTTTAGCAAGTGTGACATCTGCTTCCCAGAGTATATAACCATTTCTGCTGTGATAGAGGTGCCCAGATTGTAAAGACCAAAGCATTCAAAATGAGGATCAGCATGCAAAGGTTGAAGAACTTCAGGTTGATTATGAAATGGTGACCGCATGGGATGTGGTTGATGGGTGAAACCAAAGTCTTTGGCTTGAGGGAGCACATCCAGCAGATATTGCTCAGAGGACGAAGTTGACACTGGAAGCCCCAGGCAGATAGAGATATCGGAGGCTATAGAGCCGACAGGGTAAAAGCTGATGCTAAAGGGACACTGGCGCCCCCAATAAGGCTGTCAAAGGTGAGGTTTCATGGGGGATTACCTGTCATTACTGTATCTGTAGTGTAGGTGCTCTAGATCCACCTCAGAAAAATGAAGACCAGGGTTTTCGTTATCCAGTAATATATGTTTGCTCCAGGTGGACTTCATAGATACCTGACTTTTTCAAGCCTCCTTTGACTCAAAGAAAAGAGCAGACAGAGTGTACTCTTGAGTGGTCATGTTATCTCTGACCAAATCATTCTCCACCATAACTAAAGTGTCCAGCAATCACTCTCCTCATCTTAAACTCCCAAACCACCCTATCATGAACCATCTCTGATCATCCACCTCCTTAGTGAGGACAGGAGAGCTAGTATTCGTTTCTGCTAAGACTGAGCCATATGTCATACTCTTGAGGATTATATTTAATGTCAGTTGTCGTTAAGCTTAATTTTTTTGTGTTGGGGGCGGGGGCGGTGACGCCCACTTGTTGCATTTCTCATTCAAGCAATTTGCACTGATCTGCACGTTTATCGTAGCTTACTATTTAAATAAATTTATAAACACTGATTAGGAAGGCTTGGTATCACCAATGTGTGCCTAGAAATAGCTTGTTTTAGAGAAAATATCTGTAAAGAGAACTAGGGGTTTGTCTGATTTAGTTCTGTACATCCGAATTATACAGAAAAGGACAATATATGCTCGGATATACGCTCCCACCCCAAGTCAGTCAGATAGTTATTTTTATTTTTATTTTTTTTTTAGCAGAAAACTGTGAGAACAGATAACTTCGTGTTGCAACCTTTAACTTGCAAGTCCTTTGAAAGCATTTAACATCTTCTGCACTTCTGTTACGATCGTGGCCTGGAGAGGAAGGATGCAGTCACGGCAGTATATTTCTTGGTTTCTGCCAGCCAGCAATTGTTGGAATAGTATTATAATGTCATTCACCATTTCTGCACATGTTTTTTAAGCTATTACGGTTGTTGCAAGAGTTTTTTTTTAAGTAAAATTGTAATGCAAGGAGAGAGAGAGAGAGAGAGAGAGAGAGAGAGAGAGAGAGAGAGAGAGAGAGAGATGAAATGGTGAAATACGAAGTAAAACATTTTCATCAGGAGTCAGTTTAGTATCAGTGAACACACACACACACACACACACACACACACACACACACTCATACTCACAGTTATTGATAAGAATGAATGATGAAATACGAATTAGAGCATTTTCATCAGTTCAGTATCAGTGGACACATTGAGAGAGAGAGAGAGAGAGAGAGAGAGAGAATGTAAGAAAAGAAAAATTTGCAAATATAAGAGCCATTTTATGGCTTGCCTTAACAACTTTCCTGTGAGCACTCACTCGCCTGATAAACTATTGAGGCAGATCAGACTAATATTTCTGGACTTGAAATTCAAGAGACTAGGGCATTATATAGACCAAAACCAGAGGAAGTTAGTTTTCGGCAAAAATTCCCATAGCAAGACGGAAGTTGGATTTAGCTTCACTTGCCATCTCTCTGCGTGGATGTCGCTCTTTTCCTCGCTGGGAACGGAGAGGGTTGGGGGATGGGGGAGGGGGGGGGATTAATCCCGGCAATTTCATAATCACCTCTGCCAACAGAGTCTGAAAGCGGTTACGTCTTTTCTCAGCGTGGCTCACGTTCTTTTAGGGAATAGCATTGGCGCAGGTATTTTTTCCTGAAGAGTCTAAGAGTTTTCCTGTTGGTTCATCCACATAATTATGTCATTCGTATAACCGTCAAATGCGATAGATAGACGGTCCTTCATTTCTCATTTCATTGTTATTTGCGAGATGAAGTCTTCGTCATATGTTTCTTTCAAGAGCTCCTTGCTGACTTTTTTTGTCCTGACAGCATTTTTCGGACTGCAAATGGGTGGAATGTTGAACGTTGCAATTCAAAGACGAAAGGACAGACCGAAATGCCGCTTGCAATATCTGTGGCTTTTACCTCTTCAGGCTCAGATGCAGAACATACGATATGTAAAGTGAATTTAGTGTTGTATATGAAGTTAGAGAGAACACAAGTTTCCCAGTCAGACCCTTGAAGAATGTGAGGAATAGACAAAGCAGTGTGACGGAACTGTAGCATATAAGAAACAGTTGGAAGAACGAAAAAGAGCGAAGAACAAAATGAAGAGTCGGACCAGCAGACCCTTAAGGTCGGGAGTCTTCTCGCGAGGTATGGGATCAACGACCTTGCGATGATACGGTCAAGGTGGGCTATCATATAGGGGAGTTGGCTGGCGGACAATTAAAAAAAAATAAAAATAAAGATAAAAAATAAAAGGCTTGTCTCCCCCACCCCCCGCACCTCTATTTTTTATTATTTTTTTTATGTTGTTGATTGCCAGATTCCAGACTTTATCGCCGAATTCCATAAACAAAACAGGTGTGAAACAAGAGAGGGGCTGTGGCTATATTACAGCTTAATATGAGGCGAGTTTGCGTGTTCTCAGAGTGCGGTAAGGAGAAATGTTCAAGTCCTTTTGGATGAATTAGAGGTATTTAAAGAGCGTACTCGTCATGCTGTTTGCTCTCCCTGTCTCCCTCTTTTTCTTCTTCCTTGCACCTCCACCCCCATAGTATGTCTCCCAGCGTGGTCCTCATCTCTCCTTAACAGGTGTCCATACCATCTCAGCCTCCCCTCCCACTTTCTTTGATACTTCCACCACCTTAGTTGACCCCCTTATGTAGTCATTTCTGATCCTATCCACTCTTGTCACCCCAGACATCCACCTAAGCATTCTCATTCTGCCACATCCATCTTCTGCTCTGCTTTTCTCATGCTTGCTGTTTCCGTACCATACAGCATTGCTGTTCTTACCACCGTCTTGTGAAATTTTCCTTTTAAACCTAAGCGGCACTCTTTTGTCACAAAGAACTCCCGAGGCCGCTCTCAGTTGTTCCAGCCTGCCTGTACCCGATGTTTTACTTCTTCCATACTTCCTCCAGCGTTAACAAAAGATCCCAAATACTTAAACTTATCAACTCTCCTTATTTGCTCTCCACCAAGCTGAATACTTTCTCTATCATCCCCCTCATGGTGGTGGGGACACATATATTCTGTCTTGGATCTACTTATTCTCATTCCTCTGTCCTCCAGTACTTGTCTCCATCTTTCCAATTTCACTTCCAGATCTTCCCTGCTCTCTGCACACAGAACAATATCATCCGCATACAATATGTTCCATGGTACTGTCTCCCTTACTTCCTCTATTATAACATCCATCACTATGTTAAAGATAAATGGGCTCAGAGCCGACCCCTGGTGTAATCCTACTCTCACCTCAAAACCTTCTGTCTCCCAACACTGCTCCTCACTCTGGTAAAAAAAAAATAAAAATAAAGATAAAAAATAAAAGGCTTGTCTCCCCCACCCCCCGCACCTCTATTTTTTATTTTTTATAATTTTTTTTATGTTGTTGATTGCCAGATTCCAGACTTTATCGCCGAATTCCATAAACAAAACAGGTGTGAAACAAGAGAGGGGCTGTGGCTATATTACAGCTTAATATGAGGCGAGTTTGCGTGTTCTCAGAGTGCGGTAAGGAGAAATGTTCAAGTCCTTAAGGATGAATTAGAGGTATTTAAAGAGCGTACTCGTCATGCTGTTTGCTCTCCCTGTCTCCCTCCATACTTCGAGTATCCCTTTTGCTGTCTCCCCCTCCCCAACTCTCTCTCCTCAGCCCTCCATCCATACAACCCTCCGGTCGGTCTCTCCATACCTCCCGTCCCCTTGTAACCTATGATGCCCATGTGGGACCACCCTACCTTGTCGCTCCACCACTACGCCATAACAATCTTTATCCCTCTCTTCCTCCCTCCCTCCCTCCCCTCCATCGGCCCCTTTTCTTCCCACCCTCCCTCAACCTCCGCTTCCCATTCCCCCTTCGTACTCGTAACCGAGTTTTTGCAGCCATTTCGTTCATTTCTTTCGTTGTATCCCTCGTCTCCGTCTCCCTGTTTCAGTGCGTTTTCTTATGAATTTGTTCCTTTTTGTTGTCATTAACTCTAGTTTTAATTTTGTGAAACTGTTTTTTTTTTTTTTTTTTTTTTCTTTTTTGCGGACACTTTCATAGCATACTGTTGGTAGTCATGTCTTCTCGTAGCCTTTACGAGCGAGTTTGTTTCTTTCGCCGTTGTTTCTCATTATGGAAATAACTTCGCATTTGCATATTTTTATGCTTTGTTAGGTACCTCATTGCTTCCATTTATTTCGGTTGGTTTCCAGAACGCGCAGCCAGATCCTGATTACTGTATCAAACGAATAAACTGGTAGCATCAACGAAGTTCACCACAACACCTGAAAGCTTGAGCACGAAAATAATCTTGTAAATAAAAAATTTACAAGAAGGAAACATGCTGTCGCGAAAATAGCAACTATTATAGGCTGCCCTTTCTGTTGCCTATGACAGTACTTACTCATTTTCTCCCTCATACTTACGTATATTATTACGTTCCCCTTTCTCACTCTCATATAGACGACGACGGGGTCTTTTATGTTCCACCGAAGCACGGCTGGGCCAGCCAGCAGCGTCAGCACAGCAGGTTAGGCGACATACCAACGGCATCTCGGAGACGGGGCGGGCTACTTGTACTTTGTAGGGCAGGATACTACAGGGTATATGGTTACTGATATGCTCAAGTAGATACTTTTTCTTTGTCTATTGTGCGTCTCCGTTGTTAGGCCACACCTGTTGATATAATGAGACACGTTAACTAATATATAATATATGATATATATATATATATATATATATATACATACAAATTGTTCTGTGCATTAATACCATTACTAATAGGACCTCATTACTAATATATGGTATCAAGTGGAGATATTTATTTTAAAAACTTTTTAAAATAAATATCTCCGTTTGATACTATACATTTTCAATGAGGTCCTGTTAGTATTTGATATAAATTATATATATATATATATATATATATATATATATGATATATATATATATATATATATATATATATATATATATGTGTGTGTGTGTGTGTGTTTGAAAAATGTATCCGCGTGTACAGTAATATTCCAAAAAAAGATATTACTCTCCGTTATTTCAGTGATTTGTTAATTGACAATAAAAACATTTCCAGCGTTTGTTTGGTAATGATTTTCAGATTACGTTTATGATTTAGTTTCTATTTCTTTACATTCTAAGTAGAATAGATTTTGAAGGAAAACACCATTTTTTTAGAAATAGAGGATGAAATGAGAGAGAGAGAGAGAGAGAGAGGAGAGGAGGGAGGAGAGAGAGTCCGGAGGAGACCCGAGCGAGAGAGAAATGAGAGAGAGAGAAAGTAACTTTTCCGTCATTTTTATTTGGTAATGTTTGTTGCTCACGTGGCCTAAGAACTTAGAAAATGATATTTATTTGTGTTCATCAGTGGACTAGATGAAGTTTTCCTTACGAATAAGGAATATATTGCTTGTCTTGTCTTCAATATAATTGTATGGGTAGTTTAGGACAAGCGATATACGTATGTATGTTCATATACATCTTTTTGACCAGCGCAAAGGTGTTATTTCTAAGTTTGATTTTAAAGCTGTTGCGTGTTTTGGACTAGGATCATCTATCCACACACATATCACATCACGCCATGTTTTTGTACCTTCATGTCTGTAAAGCATTAAGTTTTCTCATTTAGTATTGAGATTTAGTGCTCTTTATATGTAGAAAAGGATATTTTTTGTTCAGTTCGTTGTTCGAGAGGAGAGAGAGAGAGAGCAACATACGTATATCCTTCATTTTACTAGGTAAACAAAAAATCATTACATTTGATGGGTAAAAGATGAAAGTGAAGATTCTTTTGAATTTTTTTTAACAAAGTGACAAACTATTAATTAATTAGTGTCACTCTACTCCCACCGCCCCTTTTCTTGTTTGCTACAAACCATGAATTTTCATCCAGTAGCAACAAGAAACAAAATTGTGGTCAAATATAATTCCATTTCCCTAATCAGTTTGCGATGACCTTACACAGATAGCTATGACTCCATTGTTCTCTTTCTTCTGGTCAGAGCTAAATTGGAGCATTTAGGTGCGTGTGCCCATCCGTCCGCCGTCATTTGCGCAATTAACCAATGTATATATATATATATATATATATATATATATATATATATAACTTGTAATAATGAAGAGGACAGCGAGAAGACTGCATATATATATATATATATTGTTATATATATATATATATATGTATATATAATATATATATAGATATATTATATATTAATAATAAGATTATGTCATTTTAATATCGACGCTAGGTTTTCAGTTTACATATGGAAAGTTAGAAACAGTACAGATACAAAATGATGACCGATGAAGGTTCGTGATATGAATGCCCCATTTAATACAGAACACATTTTTCCCCCTTTTTCTTTAATGTAGAATACTTGGACTGAATGGTGTGTGGATTTGCTAACCTACGTAAGTAAGCAGTGGACTGATGGATATACTGCCTCCGGCCCCCTTTTACCAACAGCATAGACAGTTGATTTTATACTTATTCCATTTACCTTTTTTCCATTAGAGCGGCTTGTGGGTGACATCATGACTTTTCCTACGCATAAGCATTCACACGCATTGCATATATATATATATATGTATATATATATATATATATATATATATTTTATATATATATATATATATATATATATATATATATATTAAAATATACATGCTGTATATTACATATATATATATATATATACGTGTGTATATATATATATC
Source organism: Macrobrachium nipponense (assembly GCF_015104395.2). Classification (NCBI taxonomy): domain Eukaryota; kingdom Metazoa; phylum Arthropoda; class Malacostraca; order Decapoda; family Palaemonidae; genus Macrobrachium; species Macrobrachium nipponense. The sequence continues at coordinate 133,373,911 of NC_061100.1, read as the reverse complement.
CTATAAATATATATATATATTTATATCTAGTTTCTGTAATATATATATAATATATATATATATATATATATATATATATATATATATATATAGATATAGATATAGTAAAGTGTGTTTGTGTGTGTGTGTGTAATACCATAACTGAAAATAGAAGGGCCTCGACTAGGTAGGACATCCGTCCGTCTGAGGGTGGTATCATTTCTCAGATTTTGAATTTTCTTTGAGAGAACTGTGATGTATGATTGTGTGATCAAGTATGATGAAATATGACATTGCAGAATGATTGCCTACAAACAGCGGTCGCAGTCGTTTTTCTTCTTCGTCTACCTAAGGTCTTTGGTTTTCTTGACGCGAGAAATCCATTATAGTTGTATAATTACTTTTATTGCTTTGTATTTGTCCCTATCTCCTTCCCTCCTTCTCTCCCTCGGTTAGTCTCTCTGTGAGAGGGCATTCCCATTTTTTTTTTTTTTTTTTTCCCATTTTTTTTTTTTTTTTTTCATGGGCGCAGGTGGGCATTCATTTTTGTTCGACCGTTGGAGAATGTGGTTCCACAAACCACCAGTATTTTACGGCGAATTTTTATCTTCTCTCTCTCTCTCTCTCTCTCTCTCTCTCTCTCTCTCTCTCCACAAGAAAGTTCCCGTTGAAGTAAGACCTCCTGAAGTCGACCGGTACATGGTGGTTATTATTCGAAGGAATTTTACGTAGATATATCGTAAATTGTTTGGCCTTCCTCCCAGTTTTGTCAAAGGACCGGTATCTCATTTTAACATTTGGTAACTCGCGTTAAGTAAAGTTTATTATGACTCCTTCGCCTTTTATTTTATTTATTTATTTTGCACTGTGAATACATGCTTGTCTGCGGTTACGCGTTGGTGAAAGGGTCGAGTCTTCTCATATATTATTTCTTCGAAGATGCAGTAACGTAAAATATCATGATGGAATAATACTTCCGTAATTGCCTGTTCATTGCGCAATGAAGTCGGAAGTATCCCGGAAATACTCTATTGCCTTTCATAACGTGGCATTAAAGGATTCCCTCGCCACTTTTATTGCAGGGTTCACATAAGGTTGTTGTGGCTGGCGTTTTATTGGTCTTTGTAATGGTGTGCTACAGAGGTAACACTAGTGAGCCGTTGCAGAGGTCTTACTTACCTCTACTACTCAATGAACTTGATAGTCGTTATAGTAGTTCATTCACGGTCATATCTCCATCGATGAATAAGCGTAACTTTTGTTTAAAGATGTGAAGCGAATATACAGTGATTAGGAATAGTTGAAGTGTTTTCCGGTGAGAGTTGTGGCTAGATATCAGCTGGACTTTCTGAAGGTCCTTGGTATCACTGTATCTTTATACCAATTCATGAGGCTGGCACGTTCAGGGGGATTAAAGAGCCGTTTAAGCCTTGAAGAAGGAGAGGAATATTTGTGGGAGGTCTGTATAGCGTGGTACTATGCATTTTTCACAGAATTTTTTCATAGAAACTTGAATGGGTACTATCTGTAGCAGTGTCTCGTCATCATCGCCATGCAACGACTAGGGCTTCTGTGAAATTCCGCTACTCGTGTATTAACTGTGTTTTCACCTTCACTAATCTCCACATATCTCCAGTCTTCCGTCTGATGGTCTTCATCTATATAAGTCTGGGTCTTTAAAACAATTGTAGGTGCCCACAGGAGTCCAGCTGACACAACACGTATTATTTTTCCCTGAATGGTACGGTTCACTGTTTTGGTACGATTGACATGTCCAAGGTCATCTCCATCTCCCTTCATCCCTATCCCATGCACATTATGGAACCTCGGTAATAATATTATCCCATGTGGTATTTCTACCTGTATCCTGTCATCTGACTCCTAATATTCTTAAACAAATTATCTTTTGACGTGGACAGTCGAGATAGTTTCATTGTCATACCGTGAAAAAGTTAGTACTAGATTAATATCTAATCTTAATTTCTTTCGCTCGCATCATTAGTCTGTAGATTCCAAATCTTGTTTGATGTTCCTCCCAGTTTTAATTTGCGGTTTTTAATTTTTCGCAAAATGTTAACCCACAAAGATACAGCCTTAGAATTTTTCAATCTCGTTTTATGTAATCGCTTGCTCCTTGTTACTTCTATAATTCTTAGTTTATCTTGAGCCCCATATCTAAATGCATTGGGTTCATCTAGCTTTGTCAATTCTGTGGTGTTTTGCTGATTAAAGCAACACAATTTCCTGAGAATATTCTAAATCCGCGAGCTTCCTCAGGTTACTTTAGTCCTACACCCTTTTCATCCATCTCGAACTAATTGTTCCATTATAAAATCCACGAGAAATAAGGCCCGATCTACTCTGCTTTCTTCATCTCCTCCTCGAAGTTCCTCCGCCGCAAATGCCTTTTGCTTTTGTCTAGTTTTTATTTTATTCTTTATTAATGATTTTTTTTATTACTCCAGGTCTCATCCTTTGCATTCACTCTTAATCCAGTCATCATTATTTGTCTGTTCCTCAGATATTGATTAAAGAACTGCAAATCTGTCTCGCATTCAGCTGCCAAAAAAAATTATCAATTTTCATCTTCAAGAAGCTTTATTGTATTACGCCAGGATACTCCCCTCAACTAATTTTGTCAGGTGCTTCTTCTTTCGGATTTTGTGCGGCAGTGATAAATTAGAGGTGATCTCCTTTAGCCGTGTTTTTTTTTTCTCTCTCTCTCGATTAATATCTTAATGACATGCACGAAATTTTCAATATTTTGGCATATGATTTCATTTCTGTACATTATGTCCTGCCACTGAAAGTGGATGTCTTATCTGCGAAATACTCTCTCTCTCTCTCTCTCTCTCTCTCTCTCTCTCTCTCTCTCTCTCTCTCTCTCTCTGCATTTAGCAAAATGTCTTGTGTTTTCCACGGTTAAGTCATAAGAAAACGTGACCCCACTTTCCTCAGTCATGGAGGAAAAAAAAAAAATAATTGTCCGTATTACCCATGAACTTGATATTAGTTACGCCCAGCAAGAAATGCCGATTTGCCTCGCTGTGCTTAAATAAAAATAGAAGAGAGAGAGAGAGAGAGAGAGAGAGAGAGAGAGAGAGAGAGAGAGAGAGAGAGAAGTAACAAGGAAAAAAGAGGAAAAAGTTTTCGTTGAAATATTCCTGTCTCTTTTCATTCGCTGTTTTCAGAAAAGTGGAGTGAGGGGCGAGAACGAGCGATGAAAATGTTAAGGAGCTACACAAAGGAGAGGAGGCCGACGGGGGCTGGTGACGATGAATTAGTGAGAGTGGAAGAGGCTGGAATTTCTCTTTAGTTTTCTTCTCTCTGATTTCTGTCAGTTTGCGTCAGGGGAGGGAAAGAGATCGACGACGAGAAGGCGGTAGAAATCGAAGACTTGGGAATCTGACATTTAAGAGAGAGAGAGAGAGACTGCCTCAATAAGAGCAAACGACGAGAGAGAGTCTCTCTCTCTCTCTCTCTCTCTCTCTCTCTCTCTCTCTCTCTTTATTACATTCCCACTTCTTACTTTCTTGTTCTCCTTTCTGTTCAATAAAATGTTTTTTTCTTCAATGAAATGTTTTAACTCTCTCTCTCTCTCTCTCTCTCTCTCTCTCTCTCTCTCTCTCTCTCGTTGGCACTTCCTACTTTCTTGTTCACCTTTCCGTTCAATAAATCTCTCTCTCTCTCTCTCTCTCTCTCTCTCTCTCTCTCCGCAACTCTTGCTTTTGCAAAATGTTCGTGACAGAAGGAAGAGCTCGAACGAATAAAATCATGATGAAAAGAGTCTCTTGAGAGAAACAAAAGAGAAACGGAAAAGAGTCGAGGAAAAAAAAAAGAAAAGAAAAAAAGAGAGCCAGTGTACCCTGAGACCTCTTGACGTTTCACTTCTCTTTTGGTCCCTTTTTGTTTAGGCTCCCTTTTCTTTCTGTCCTCATTTATTTTCTCCGATATTTCGTCGACTCTCTCTCTCTCTCTCTCTCTCTCTCTCTCTCTCTCATTTTTTTTATTTGTCTCCTCTTTCTATCCTCATTTATTTTCTCCGATATTTCGTCGGCTCTCTCTCTCTCTCTCTCTCTCTCTCTCTCTCTCTCTCTCTCTCTCTCTCTCTTCTATTTGTTTGTCTCCTCTTTCTATCCTCATTTATTTTCTCCGATATTTCGTCGACTCTCTCTCTCTCTCTCTCTCGTGTTTGTTTATGCTTCCTTTTCTCTCTCATATATTTTTTCCAGCATTTCGTAGACCCCCCCCCCCCCTCTCTCTCTCTTCTCTCTCTCTCTCTCTCTCTCTCTCTCTCTCTCTCTCTCTCTCTTATGATCTTGCACCTCCCTTTTATGTTCTAGGAATCTTTTCATCACCATCAAAAGAACGCTACCTTTCTGTCCTTCTCGCTCTCTATCTCTCTCTAACCCAAACGCAATTTTGTGCGTCTTTTATTCTCTAATCCACCACTGGCCCTCCATTCATTCCTTCGGTACAGAGAGTATATCTTTCCCCCTTACTCACCTCCTACTCAACCTCCTCCCCACTATTTCCCCCACATTCCTAAGTTCTGCAGACTGAACTGAGGAAAGGGACACCTTCAAGAAAGTTCTGAAGAGTTCCAGAGATGAAAGAAAGTCGAGAGACCACTCACTTTCCTTCTTCACATTTTTATATAATTGGGTTTGCCAAGGTCCAGAGGTTCCCTGTTTTTCTTCAGACCTTCGGTTTTGCATTGTCTCGGCGATTTGATAGTTTTCTTTTTTATATATATTTTTACTTGTTTTTAAAGGGGTTAACTTTTTGTTGCTTATTTTACAGGTGTTGCTGTTCGTCTCTTATTTTTAAAGGAGTTTCCCTAGTCTTGAAAGGAGTTTCGTTTATATTCTTAATTGTTTTTAAAGGGGTTACTTTTTTTTCACAAGATTTTCTCTTTGTTTCTTGTTTTCAAAGGAGTTTCTCTTTTGTTACTTGTGTCCAAAAGTTGCTTTTCTTGTGCTGGTTTTTCTTAAAGTAGCTTCTGTTTTTGTTGTTTATTTTATAGGAGTTTCTTTTTTATGTTACCTGTTTTTAAAGGAGTTTTTGATAATTGTTTTAAGTGTTCATCATTAATACCGGAGGACTACCTGCTACATCATCAGCCGTCTGGAAGTCTTTTCCATTCATAGTTTCGACTACTACTTCTACCATTACAGCTGCTAGTAAGACTACTAATAATAGCAATAATGTGAAATGAACACCAATGGAAAAATAAGGATGGCAGCATAACCATCACAGGACAGGGCAAAAGAAAATCATTGCTGGAATTGTACTCTGTAAAAACAGCCTCAGCATGGAAATAATAATGATAATAGCCGCAGATCTTAATGGTAAATTTGCAACACAAGTCCGTTATTGATGCCCACGATTAAAGGTCTTTCATTTGACAGAACGCTATACAAATCATGTGGAGCTCAGGATGTGCAGTCATCTCGGATTTATGCTGATGCTGATGACAAAGATGGACAAAACCAGAACTAATTTCCCTCTCTTTGCCTTTACCTCTACACTATATATATATATATATATATATATATATATATATATATATATATATATATATATATATATATATATATGTGTGTGTGTGTGTGTATATATATATCTATACACACATATACATACATATATATATATATATATATATATATATATATATACATACATACATACTATTTATATATATATATATATATATATATATATATATATATATATATATATATATATATATATATATATATGTGTGTGTATGTGTGTGTGTGTTTGTGTGTGTGTGTGATGTCAGTTAAACACTTTCCTGTAAACTCCATCTTGCCCCTGTTGACCTAAACAGTGAATTGGGCACCTGTTTAGTCGATTGCAGTGGGTCTCATCCAAGGCAAATAAAGGTACTCCCCAATCGCCTTAACCCGAAACCAGCAGCAGAGCTGTAAGTCTGGGTTACAGCGCTGTAAAGCAGGTTAACAGCGCCATGAGGCAAGCACCTCAAGTCCAGAACGACTTAATCCGAACCTGATGTAACCCGGGGGCTGCCTGTAAGGGTTTTGATATAGTAACCTCATCTTGAAAACCTATAATTGGAAACCCTACAGTTAATACCCAATGGAGCTCCTTTGTTTTCTGGAAAAGGTGTAACGAATATACACACAATTGTATGTGATATATATATTGTATATCAGATATTTTAGTGTCTTTTTGTGTATGGGTTTTACTCAAATATTATAACTAACTTATTCATTATTGATCAAGAGCATTTGGTTTACAAAGGGAAAGTATTTAATAATGAATTCAATAACTTTTTGTAAATGTCAGTCTGTTTCTCATTTTGATGTATTATTTAAATTATTCATTGATCCAGACAGGCTGATTCAATTTATTTTGTGTAATTTTTTTTTATCAAATATATTTCATTTATGATTATTCTGCTTCTTCACCGTAGGGGAGTAGTGCCTCACGGGGTGCACTGTAGGCGTAATATTACGAAAGGTTCTTTGCAGCGTCCCTTCGGCCCCTAACTACAACCCCTTTCGTTCCTCTTACTGTACCTCCATTCATATTATCTTTCTTCCGTCTTGCTATCCACACCCCCCTAACCATTATTATTTCATAGTGCAACTGCGAAGTTTTCCTCCTGTATACATTTCAGAACTACCTACTCTCAATTTCCTTTCTAGTACTGAATGACCTCATAGGTCCCTTTGCTTAGCCTTTGCCCTAAACTCTATATTCCATTCCGTTCCATCCCATTATCCCGCGTCTGAGAATTTGAATAAAGAAATATCTCTGTCAGACGTATATTGTTTGGATTCGGTACAGCACTGCTCCACCCGGGATATAATCTATTTATAGAAGGATGCAAGTTTCAGTGAGAATCGTGTTGGCTTCGTGTGACAGTTTGTGGGCAGTAAAATCCCGTGTCAAGTGTTCTTCGATTCCTACGAGTTGTCAAGATTTACCAGTCAGGAAATAATAGGATTCTGCTCCGTTTATGATGACTGTTGTTTAAACCTGCAGATTTACACGCTGATGATAGGTTGGCGTGTGATAAGAATTATGAATGAGCCTCCAACAGCTGTTTTGTATTAGAAATTCAGACTTAATAGTAATACTTTTACTCAATGTAGTTCTCTTACAAAAAGGTCATTTTGTACATTTTCACTATTTGCATCTGTTATCGGGATCTGCAATGAAGCATAAAAGCTCAACAATACATGAAAAAGTTCTAGTTCATTTTTGTTCACGGAGCCCATAAAGTGCTCAAGGTTTGGTGATCGTAATCAGTGCCATTCAAGTATATTAAAGATTTTTGCGAATACTAACGTTTTTGCATCAATTAAGGTCAGGTACTTATCGTTGAACTATGACGTTGCGGAATTTTTCAGCAGATTGGATCTCTCTTTCTTTAGTGTTTTTTGCTCTTCGTTCTATCCTTAATATTCTCTCTCTCTCTCTCTCTCTCTCTCTCTCTCTCTCTCTCTCTCTCTCTCTCTCTACTTTTTACTTTGTTGCCACTTTCTCCTTTCGTGATCACATCTCTCATCAGTAAAATTTTCAAGATTCTCTCTCTCTCTCTCTCTCTCTCTCTCTTTCTACTTTTTTATGATGTTGCCACTCTCTTGTTCACTTTTCAGTAAAATTTTTAAGAGCCATCTCTCTCTCTCTCTCTTCTCTCTCGCTCTCTCTCTCTCTCTCTCTCTCTCTCTCTCTGCAATGGGAGAAAGTAAATAAACGTTGAAACCTGAGAGAAGCCGGCGGGAAAACATCCGGGGTCCTTTTCTCAACCCTCCATCCCCTCCCCCCCTCCCTTTCCCCCCTCCCTTCCCTCAGATCCTTCACCTTAAGGTGCCTTTCTGAATCCGAACCTTATTTTTAAGGTCCGGTTACGTGAGGCTAACTAGATAGCCGAAGCTTCTCTGTCTGTGTTTCTGTCTTTTTGTCTGTCTCTGTTGAAAGCTTGTACTCTCTTCATAATTTAAAATATATATATATATATATATATATATATATATATATATACATACATACAACATACATACATACACATTATATTATATATACTATACATATATATATATTTGTATAGATATATTATATATATATATATATAGATTATATATATATATATATATATATATGATATATATAAATATGTGTGTTTTTATGTATTTGTGTACAAGTTTGCATATAAATCATTTTTAGTGTAAAGTTTAGTCATGAACTGTAATAAATACATCCGATGTTGAAAAATATGGTAAAGTACGATTTCAGTTATTGTGTGTGATTAATTAAAATTGAAGGAAATTAGCCGCAAAAACTCCAAATTCATTTTGGTTTAAATTTTTCGAGCTTCGATAAGATGAGCTTCGATAAGATAACAGAGTGTTCGGTCATTTTTCCGCAACAATGAAAATATTGTCTGATTGGTGTTAATTATGACATTCAATGAAGTCTGTTACATTGGGTTAAAAGTAAATTTGTTCTGAATGTTTTTGTTTCTATTCGCTGGTCTTTCTATTTACGTGTGACCTCCGCTTCTTGCTGTTTCCTTATTAGGAGAATTTGCTTCGTGTCGTCTCTTCCCGTTCTTCATTTGTAGGAAAAAAATATATCTTTTAAAAAAGAGCAAAACGCGGTTGGCGTTGATTTGGACGTTCCTTATGGAATTTTTCTTGCGGATTCGTACTGGATAAGTTTCGTGGCTTGATATTTCTTCGTGTAGTTTAGTATTTGAAGATGAAATATTTTTTGACGAGTTGGTTACGTAACCTTAGTGGAGTAGTGCTGTCTGTGCACCTCACGAATTGCACTGTAGGCATGACTTACGATTCTTTGCTGCGTCCCTTCGGCCCCTAACTGCAGCTTATCGCCTCAGCGGCGTGATCGGTATGGTCTTGGCCTGCCATCTCGGTGGCCGCGAGTTCGATTCTCGGGCATTCCATTGAGGTGTGAGAGATGTGTATTTCTGGCGATAGAAGTTCACTCTCGACGTGGTTCGGAAGTCACGTCAAGCCATTGGTCCTGTTGCTGAATAACCACTGGTTCCATGCAACGTAAAAACACCTTACAAACAAACAAACCTAACTGCAGCTCTTTTCATTCTTATTTCTGTACCTCGTTTCTTCACATTCTTTTTCTTCCATCTTACTTTCCCCCCTCTCCTAACAAGGAGGTTTTCCTCCTGTCTCACATTTCAGACCTTTTTACTCTCAATTTCCCTTTCAGCGCTGAATGACCCCATATGTCTCAGTGATTGGCTTTTAGCCTACATTTTATATTCCATTCCATATATTCCAAGGTCTTACAGTAGTTTTGTAGTTTTGTGCTACCATTGTTGCCATCCGTCGGTCTCTCTGTTTTTTCTGATAGAATTTTTTATTTATTTATTTTTTGCTAAGTTTGGTAGGAAAATTATAATTATATCACTTTATACTCATTTGTTTATCATTGATTCATAATCAGTAGTCAGAAATATAGTTATTATTGCTGTTACTGACATTCCTACTTCGAGATTTCTTAGAATTTCTTTGAAGGTTGCTTACAGTACATGCCACCATCCAGTGCAATTATATTACCTTCAATTAATATCATCGCATGTCCTGGTAAATCGGTTGGAGGGGCTCAATTTTGCGTATATCTACGTCATCATCATCATCGCCTGCAACTCAAAGGGCCTCTGTAAAATACCATCACTCACGTCTAAACTGTGCTTTCATTTCCACGAATCTCCACTCATCTTCAGCCACCTAGCTCTTAGTTGTAGTCATCCAGCACCCCTGGTTCCCACAGAAACCCAGCTGGCATTGTCATGAGCTGTTCTCTCCGGGGTGATGCGTTCTTTATCTTCTCTATTATTATTATCTCATTTACATATGGAACTTGCTTCAATTCCATTATGGTACCTTGTCATAAAATATCCTACCATCTGACTCCTAAAGTTCTTCTTAAAGCTTTAATTGTAGAGATATAATATATGTTTAGAAATAATTAACAAAACACACACACACACACACACACACACACACACACATATATATATATATATATATATATATATATATATATATATTATATACATATATATATATTATATATATATATATATATATATATATATATATATATATTATATATATACTATTCTTATAATGTCATTTTGTAATGCAATTATAATATTGGTAATATGATTAATTCACCTCAGAACCTGTGTATCATGTTATGAAATGTATGTTTTTGTGTTCAGATTCCCCCATTTAAAGATAACACCTGTTAAGTAGTGTAACTTTTCATTTTGAAACATATGTAAGACAGAGAGAGAGAGAGAGTAAGCGCTTATATGTAAGCCTCTGGAGACGGTTGTTTTTCACATCTTGAGAATACCTTTGCTAAGCTGATTTTTTATCATCCTAAAGCAGCTCCTATAACGAAACAAGGGGGCCTTGTTCATTCCTACACATATGCGAACGCATATGACATAATATGTTTTAGTTTTGAACTCGAAGCTAATCGCCCCATATGCCCATACGCTTACAAGGATAGAGAACTATTCATTCGATCCCAAGACCTAGCTGCTGGCGTGAGGGATAGTATCTCTCTCTCTCTCTCTCTCAAAGCGCTCTCTCTCGCGCTCGCTCGTTCGCAAGTCTGTTTCATTAATGTAATGTAACTCACATTTGTATTTGAGCAGGTCACTCAGTAATTGTCTTAATGTATGTGTTCTTTGTGGAATCTGAGCATAGTGTTATTGATATTATTTTTGTGAAGGCGCCCACGAAAGAATGTAACAGGCCTTTTCTTTTGAATCAGGAGTTGCAACTGCGTTTGAAGGTATTTTACAAATGTTTTGAAGTGCACTTCGAGGTTTTATTTTACAGTTTGGATAAAAATTATCATTTTCAATACAATTTTCTTTTGCTTTGTTCTTTTGACATTTCCATTTTGTATGCTTAATGTTTGTACTGTCAATGCTTTAATTGTTTTCATATTATGCATTATGTTTTTTTGCAGTGTCTTTATTTTGTTTAATTAGTTTGAATTATTTTGATTGTGTAAATTTTGAATCTTACACTTGTGAATTAATCTGTTTTTAATTAAATTTCATTTCAAATTTAATTACTGCTTTATAATCTGATTTAATTAATTTTCTTGATAAATTTTTATTTAATTTTGCTTAATAATTAATTCAAGAATTAATTAAACTTTAGTTTTCGAGTATAATAATTTCCCTGAGATTGTGAATTTCACTTAAAAATTTTGTATTTAGAAATAAATTTTTGTATTTAAAATTTTTGGAAGAGTTTAATTTACTTCCAACAGTATATAACAATATAATATATGTTTTATTTTTGGTTAGGTAGAAATATAGAGTGGTGATTGTGCCGTTTCCCTCAAATGAATCAGAATCAGTGAAATACTTAGATTTGAAATTGCAGAAGGAGTGATGCCCTTTAGTTAAGATTACCTCACATCTGTTTTAATGAATTTAGACTGTTTGTTTTCTTGACTGTTCAGTTCTATAAGGGATCACTGTTACCTTTAGAGTATTCAATCGTTTAGTATTTGTGATGAAGGGTCAGGTGTCTGGCTGTAGTGAGGTAAGCAATAACCAAGTACTTGATCAAATTGTGCCCTAAGTACAAGGGGTGTCCCAGACCCAGGAATAAAAGGGTCTCTTGCGCTAACAAGTACAAAATAGTGTAGTAACCAGATACTTGGCCGCTTCCCCAAGTATTAATGGTATCCAGACCCAGATACTCCAGGCCACTTCGTCACAATATACACTTGTGCTCTTCAATGTATTATCAAGTTTTGCTTATGCATTGCAGTCCTATATTCATCGTACACAATAAGCTTTCTCTTTTACGGCACCTTATCCACCACCCTACTATTATTATTATTATTATTATTATTATTATTATTATTATTATTATTATTATTATTACTGAAATGCTTCTCATATTAGGCAAGGAGCAAGCGAGCGTTATCCTCATATCTCAAAGGTTAAATGCCTTACGAGGCACAGTAACCTCTCATGGGAGACATGGAATTCAGGTTTACAGGGGTTTTGATAAATGACCCTTCACCAGAGAGAGAGAGAGAGAGAGAGAGAGAGAGAGAGAGAGAGAGCTAGCTCCTGCAGACTAGGTCGACGGTCCCATAACTCGGTCAGTATAGCGGTAGCGTGAATTTGGGATTTAGCGGCGATTATGCAAATGGTTCTTTACTTGAAAGGTATACTCTCATGGCTGTGAGGGTGCGCAGTATGGTCCTGTCAGTGTGTGAATTGGTTTATGCTGCGGTGATGTTTGTTGTTGTTTGAACTGTGATTTCTCTTAACCAATGTCCTCTTAATTATTATTATTATTATTATTATTATTATTATTATTATTATTATTGAAAATTGAAAAATTATTATTAGTGTTGGTGCTGTTTTGAAAAGAATAGGTGATATTCTCCTTTTTGTTTATATATATATATATATATATATATATATATATATATATATATATATATATATATATGTATATATATATATATATATATATATATATATATATATATATATATATATATATATATATATATATATATATATATATATATTATATATAATATATATATATAATATATATATATATATATATATATATATATTATATATATATATATATAGAGAGAGAGAGAGCGAGAGAGAGAAGAGAGAAGAGAGAGAGAGAGAGAGAGAGAGAGAGAGAGAGAGAGAGAGAGAGAGAGGCCCCAATACTCCAACTTTTAATTTCAATTGGAGACAACAATGAGTTTCGAAAATGATCAATATTGCTGTTTGCTTTAAATTAGATAAATTTCTCTAGAAAATATGAATATTTGTAGAAAATAAATCCAAAGAATAATACAATATTCAACTGTTTTGCCCTCGGTAATTTGTATTTCTATCAGGGGAAGATCAAAACTTAAGAAAAAATAAATAAATAAATAAAATAAAAATGAAAATGAAATATTCTTGGCATTAATCCGAATTTGTTCGTAATCCTTAAACTCGAGGAATCCAGTTACCCGGATTTCCGTCTGAGATCAGCAGATCTCGTGAGAAAATAGATTAGTCGGAGATAAAAGAGACACGAGAGAGAGAGACAGGTATATGTGGTTGTTTTGTTTATTGGTCCTCGTTTTTATTTTATGACCTCGGTCATAAAATAAAGAAAGACGAAGAACAAGACGAAGGAAAGAATAGCAGAAGAATATAGAGAAGAAGAAGAAGAAGAGGCGAAGAAGAATAAGAGGAGAAGAAGATAGAAGAATAATACGAAGAAAAGAAGAAGCAGAAGACTAAGAGAAGAAGAATAAGAATAAGAGGCGAAGAAGAATAAGAGGATAAGAAGATAGAAGAAAAAGGCGAAGAAAAGAAGAAACAGAAGAATAAGAGAAGAAGAATAAGAATAAGAGGCGAAGAAGAATAAGAGGAGAAGAAGATAGAAGAATAAGACGAAGAAAAGAAGAAGCAGAAGACCAAGAGAAGAAGAATAAGAATAAGAAGCGAAGAAGAATAAGAGGAGAAGAAGATAGAAGAATAAGACGAAGAAAATAAGAAGCAGAACACTAAGAGTAGAAGAAGAAGACTAAGAGGCGAAGAAGAATAAGAGGAGAAGAGATAGAAGAATAAGACGAAGAAAAGAAGAAGCAGAAGACTAAGAGAAGAAGAAGAAGAATATGAGCAGAAGAAGAAAGAAAAACAAGACGAAGAAAAGAAGCAGAAGAATATAGAGAAGAAGAGGAATAGAAGTAGAAGAAGAAAGAAGAACAAGACGAAGAAGAGAAGAAACCGAAGAAGAATAAGAGAAGAAGAAAGATGAACAAGAAGGAGAAGAGGAGAAGAAGAAGAATAAGTGTAACGGAGGAGAAAAGAAGAAAGAGAAACAAAATAAGAAGAAGAAAAGGAAACTAAATAAGAAGAAGAAGAAGAAGAAGAAGAAGAAGAAGAAGAAGAAGAAGAAAGATCAACAAGAAGAAGGAGAAGAGGAGAAGAAGAAGAATAAGTGTAACGGAGGAGAAAAGAAGAAAGAGAAACAAAATAAGAAGAAGAAAGGGAAACTAAATAAGAAGAAGAAGAAGAAGAAGAGAAAGATCAACAAGAAGGAGAAGAGGAGAAGAAGAAGAATAAGTGTAACGGAGGAGAAAAGAAGAAAGAGAAACAAAATAAGAAGAAGAAAGGGAAACTAAATAAGAAGAAGAAGAAGAAGGAGAAACAAAATGAGAAAAGAACAAGAAGAAGAAGAAGAAAGAGAAACTAAATGAGAAGAAGAAGAAGAAGAAGAAGGAGAAACAAAATGAGAAAAGAAGAAGAAGAAGAAGAAATAAGATTAGAACAAGAAGAAGAAGAAGAAGTAGGAGGAGGAGGGAGGGAGGGATCGATTAACGGGATGGTATCCTGAAAGTGACATCACACTACTATATCCGGTGTCAAGATGGGAAGGATTTCTGGCTGAAGACAAGAAGGGTCCTTGTGAGGTGAGGAGTCGAGCTGACCTCTTCCTGTTCCTTTTGCCGAGGAATGTTGCATTCCTCCTCCTCCTCCTCCTCTGTCTGTGTGAATCAACCTTCATGGGAACCTCATGGAGGAGGAGAGAATCTCTCTCTCTCTCTCTCTCTCTCTCTCTCTCTCTCTATCTATATGTATATATATATATATATATATATATAGATATATATATATATATATATATATATATATATATATATATATATATATATATATTATATATATGTGTGTGTGTGTGTGTGTGTGTGTGTGTGTGTGTTTAGAGAGAGAGAGAGACGCTGGCATTTATATATAAACTATATATTAAGAAAAGTGAAGTTTGCTGATTTGATACTGATAGAAGTAGGTCAATACTGAATGATTTTAACCGATTTACGAGAATTTCCAAAAGCTCCTTAGCATATCACTCTTATGGGCTAGTTCATTGAATTGTCGGGCACATTTGATCACATAATGTACTTGTAATTATAAGAGAGAGAGACCTTACCTTACAGACCTTACAGTTCGTTCGGGTTGCCCCAGGTCCCTCAGTGTGAGGCGCCTCTAATGTCTACCAGAGAGTTGCTAGTACATCTTCCGGTATATTTTGCATCTTCCAATCTTGGATGGTCTGGGATGCAGTTTAGATATTTGTCGAGCTTATTCTTAAACACATCTACGCTCACTCCTGATATATTCCTCAGATGAGCTGGCAACGCATTGAATAGACGCTGCATTATCGATGCTGGTGCGTAGTGGATTAATGTTCTGTGTGCTTTCCTTATTTTTCCTGGTATAGTTTTGGGCACTATTAATCTACCTCTGCTTGCTCTTTCTGATATTTTTAGTTGCTCTTTCTGATATTTTTAGAGAGAGAGAGAGAGAGAGAGAGGAGAGAGAGAAGGCTGCAAGATTATCAGCTATACTATATACTCGTCTCCGATAACACTCGCCGTAGAACGGAGCCTGCCTCGAAGACACGTCCTTTAGGTGAATTTCCGAAGATGACTATATCCATTGTAAACAAACTCTCAGTCGGGCCCTTCGACGGAGCCAAAGCGTTCCGAAGGCTTCTGCTTTTATAAGGAAGGATGATTTAACGAATATCCTGTTTATGGAGGATGGGCCGCAGTCATATCCTAGTTAGCATCCTTCTGTGACGCCCCATCTGTGACTCTTCTCCCTCCCCTCTCTTCTTCCATCCCCCCCCTCGCCCAACCCCCCACCCCGGTTCTTCGTCCCTGTTCCTGTCGTGCTCCCTGCTCCTCTCTCCATTCATTCCTTCCCACGCCATCTATTCATTCCCTTATCATTCCCCTACGCCGTTCCTCCTCCCCTCCCACACACTCCCTCCCTCCCCTCTCCGGCCCTTCCTCCTTTCCTCTTTCATCTCCACCTCCTCGGCCTCTTACTCCTGCCTATCCTCCCAATGCATGCCTTCGCTACTTCGGGTTTTTTCCCCCCCTCTCCGTTTTTCCCCCTGGACGTAACTGTCCGTGCGACGTCCCTTTAAACTGTGGGCATGGGCATGCCAGTGCTTGTTTACTGATTGCTGGAGGAGGCGCGCGGGAAATCATTGCCGAGTTTTAATCGGAGGAGGAGGAGGCTTCTAAGAGCCTGCGGACTCTCATGATACCTGGTTTTATAGTCTTAGCCGCTTCAAAATGTAAATGTCACCGGTTGCTTCAGTCTGAGATGCAGACTTATTCCGAAGTTGATTGTCCGCCCGGCCCACTTTTTGTTCCCGCCGCGAACA
Organism: Macrobrachium nipponense; assembly: GCF_015104395.2. Classification (NCBI taxonomy): domain Eukaryota; kingdom Metazoa; phylum Arthropoda; class Malacostraca; order Decapoda; family Palaemonidae; genus Macrobrachium; species Macrobrachium nipponense. Next base: position 133,357,640 of record NC_061100.1, on the reverse strand, counting down.
AAGGATTTTTATTTATTTATTTTTTCGGGATTCCAGCCCGAGATGTTTGTCACTTGTTATTGTTGTTGTTATTATCATGATTTTACTTGATCTGTTTTCGCAGTTCGTTCCGAAGTGGATTTATAATTTGACAGTGATTAAAGTGTTGGTGTCAGATCATGTGAAATGGAACTTATAGTCAGTTATGTATCACTCATTTGCTAAAAGAAAAAAAAACAGAAAAAGATGGAACGGATATTTGTACTGGAAAAAAATATATTAACAGTTAGTTATAAATAAAATAGCAGATCAACTACATGAAGTGCAAGGCATAAAGATAGGAATTTAATATCTCTTAAACATGAACATGAACATGAACTACAGGGTTTGAGTCAATAAAAAAACAAGAAATGAATTTTCAGTAGGACTTAGAAGAGGTCAGGGAACAGATGTAGCTCATCCCACTGAGCGAAATATTTACATAGATCCTCAGAGTATTGGTGGTGCTATTACATCATTAAACAATATAACGATTTTGATTTATGAGGAATTGCTGCTTTCGTCTTCAGAAAATGAATTTATTTTGATCTCCGGAATTATGATAATCTTCGAAGCATAATATTTTACGCTGGCAAGTAAAGGAAAAAATACTAGTTGCATTAATCATCAAGTAAGAAGTCTCGGACATCATTAAGATAATATTGCGTTGTCGAGAACTGGATTAACAAATATTTTCGAATTAATTTTAGTTCCACCTTGCAGTAGGAAATTAGATTTTAATTTATTTATGAGTCATCGTTACATCTTGGCATATTTGATTTGTATTACTTTTTATTTGCGACTTTTAGTTCTAACGTATTTTCGAAGTCGTTGAGAATTGTAAGAAAAAAATTAACTAAATTTCCCTAAATTTAGTATGATTTGAAGCAAAATTAATTTTCAATAACAAAATAATGCAACCTCAGTATTCTTGCCTTATTTTTATTCCTAGTATTTATACAATTTTCAGGTGAGAAATTGAATGTTATCTTTAATGCATCGTAATCAATAAATATAGATTTATCTCTGAAGAAGGTTCGCATCTTCAGAGGAGAATGTAAACTAGTCATATTGATCCTGCTTGCTTATGTGAGCGAGAGATTTTGTATCTTTATAACTATCATTACTGATAGACTGACCGTCATCCTACAAAATAAACTGAGGACATTGATTTCACTGCCAGTTTCCAACGAGTGGAATTTTTGCCAAAAAGAATTGGGCAAAGCAAACAGTTGATGCCCGCTGAAGAAAAACAAGGCGTGATGCGACCTACAGCTTACTCGGGACACGTACAAGATTTTCCCCTCACACATAAGTTGTAAGCATTATATTTCTAAGGTAACGTGAAGTATTCATCGTAATGATTACTCATACATAGTACTACTCTTACTGTAACAAGGATCAAATAAAATGGACACAAATGAATCAATTTCATATATTTTCAATTTCAAGTGGAAACGCAGAATAATCGAAACATGGCCTAAATTCAGTACACCAAATAAACTAAAACTTGCTAAAATCTAGTCATATAGAGTCTGGTTTCACCAACAAGAAATAAAATATATACGCTATATCTTATTAGAATTCATTTTTCTCTGCTGTTTAACATGCACATTATTTATTTTTTACATTTGCATTCTAGTAGATAAATCATAAATATCCTATCCTAGAATTCCGGAACACCTTTTTCAGCACCTTTTTAGGCTCTTCCATAGACCTTTCCTCTCACCCCTCCCCACAACAACAAAGTAGTTTGTAGGCTTACTCCCCGAGTAAGCAAAAAAAAAAAAAAAAAAAAAAAACTGCAGGAAGTAAGTAACGTAGTCTAGAGTAATGTGTATTGACGGATCTGCGGACACTTAACAGTTCCCATTGAAACGTAATGAAAAGCACAAGAACTATAAATAAAAGATAATCGATGATTATGATCAACGCATAGGTCAGCTTCTCCATGATGGAAGAAATATGCTTGTTTCGAAAGCAACCTATTCGGTTTGAGTGACATATGTCTTTTGGTGCCTGTAGCGTCATGCGTTAGAAGATTCCGAAAGATCTCTCTCGTTTGACATGACTGTAAAGGAAATAAAACTGTAAAGGAAGTAAATCTGTAGCGCAAATAAATATGACATCGGAGACGGCTCATCAGCTCAAATGGAAATCTCGGGTACTATACATTCAGTTGAGGAAATTCATTGAAAGGCAGGAATGCTAAGCGCTCTTATTCATTCAAGGATATTTATCTCGAAATGACGTTAATTGAGAAGTTTTGCCCTGCGAAAAATGTTGAAGAATTGCATTTACCATTGATATTAATACACACATATATATTATTTATATATTATATATGTTTATTTATAATATATCTTGTATTATTTATATTATTATGTTTTTTATTATATATATATATTTTGAAACTATATATATATTATATATTAAATTAATATGGTATCTTTCAAGGTCTATAGGACCTTGGGTATCTATAAAAATAAAATCTATTGTGGGATCTTGCAATGGACCATGGTGGGGGCTGGGAAGGTAGGGGAGACATCCACCCTCCTCATGCAAACCTATTGTCCGCCCCGTGTGGGGCGGGGTAAGTAAGGTAATCGGAAGAGAGTAAGGGAGACGAAAAGGCACCGTCTCTTGATATTGCGTAACTAAGTCTCAATTCTACTAAAAACGTCGGTTCCTCGTGTCATCATTAGAAAGAAATATGCATTTGGCACCAAACCAATTACTATTCATATTTTTTAAAAATACAAGTGTCTTTCCTTTTTCAGATGGGCAGTGACTTCAGCTGAACTTTCTCTTCCTCTTATTCGTATCCTTCATTCAATCATTTTCATGTCGTTATATATGTATATATAATTTATGTAATATATAATATAATAAATATATATATGTATATATATATATTATATAATATATATATATATTATAATATATATGTGTGTGTATATATATATATACTTGTAATATATATATTATTAATATATATTATATATATGTATATATATATTATATATATATACTAATATATAATGTATTATATATATATGTGTTAATATATATATATTTATATATAATATTAATATTGTTATATATGTCTATATATATAATATATTAGTTTAAAATCTTTTAACTAAATTTTAATTATATATATATATATATATATATCAAGAATTTACCTCACTACGAACGTATCTTAATATTGTACCAGAACGGTTTTGTGGCTTTAATAGATGACTTGCAGTACACGACAGTACCCGATAACGCCACTTTTGCAATGCTTGGTCGATCGTGATGCAGCCTACTACTGCCTGGGAGGTTGGTTTACTAACTAACCACGAGACTCTTTAGGTATCATCTTTGAGTACCTGTGTATTTCAGTTGTAAACTTCTTGAGCATCAATTTCTTCGTAACTGGCGATACTTCAGCGTGCTATTTTTAAAGATCTTGGTTGTCAATCAGTTTCGTAGGAAGTCTATTAATTATCAAAGCATTTTGCTTATAGTTCATATCGTTGCTTACTATCATGGCGTCCTTGGAGTTACAGCATAACCTGTGGCAGAATCATTGGCCCTATACATGGGTACCTACCATTTTTTCTGCGAGGGCTGACATGACGGATAAAACGAAATGAAAATGATTGAATGAAGGATACGAAATAAGAGGAAGAGAAAAGTTCAGCTGAAGTCACTGCCCATCTGAAAAGAGGGAAGGACACGTTGTATTTTTAAAAAAATATGAATAGTAATTGTTTGGTGCCAATGCATATTTCTTTCTAAATAAGATGACACGAGGAACCGATCGTTTTTAGGTAGAATTGAGACTTAACGCAATTATCAAGAGACGTGCGCTTCGTCTCCCTTACTCTCTCGATACCTTACTTACCCCGCCCCACACGGGGCGGACAAATAGGTTTGCAGGAGGAGGGTGGATGTCTCCCCTACCTTCCCAGCCCCCACCATGGTCAGGCAAAGATCCACATAGATTTTATTTTTATAGATACCAAGGTCTATAGACCTTGAAAGATACCATATTAACTTTAACTGATGTTCGAAATTTCTGTCGGGGAATAGTCCACACTTGTTGCCCTGATGATGATGGTACGTTTCAGTCACGTGTCTCTTTCACTGGCGAGCTCAGAATTCATTTTATCCATACGAAGCTGTATAATGTGTCGGAGATCTTTCCTTATTCATGTTGAAGACTTTAATTAATAATGTTCTGTAGAGGATAAGAATTAGTCTCCCGCAAAACTACGGCCAAGGGCTGGCAAAGTGTTCGGCTTGTGTTAGAAAATGATGGCGAGATATATCCCCTTTATGCTTGGCTTTATCGTAGAAGAAAATCAAACGTTAAACGTAAGTGAGCGCCCTTATACCATATTACAGTAATAAATTGTAAAACGGTGAAAGAATACTCTGGTTTGTGAAACTCTCAAGAGTTTGGTGAAACGTCGCTGGCGAAAGAGAAGGAAGGCAATCTAGTAATCATTAGTTGGTCTGAAGGAAAAAGTAGTATTGAGACTAAGTATGCACAAGGAATATTCCCTCTAATATTAAATGGACAGATGTAAACGTGTTAAGCGAGGCAACCTTATTTCTTTCTGGCAAGAGAAAGAGTTTTAGTGCTTAGCTTCCTTTATGGAGACAAATTCCTCCTCCATTCCTTCTCCTCAAGAGAATGAACATTTATTTCTTCACCTCACTTTTCAAGCAGTCCCATTGTACCCCGCACAAGAATTTATGACCTTTTTCTTTTACTGCAAAGATATTCTGCGTTGTTACTATTCGTAATAGTAATAGTATTTGTAGTAGTAATAGTATCAAATATCAATTCACATGCTCATTTGCCACCTTGCAACAAAAGTACCTGTTCTTCAGGTAAGGCATCAAGCGAAAATGATGGTTATACAAAGCCAGTGGAGGCCATTCCTTTGTTAGATTTATTGCTGCTAGGAGATGTTAAGGAAAGGGTTACCGTGTGGAGATCTCTCTTGTGTTGTCAAGTCTTTTCTCCTCTCTCTCTCTCTCTCTCTCTCTCTCTCTCTCTCTCTCTCTCTCTCTCAGGATTATCCTACGTTTTTGTTCAAAGATCTCGCTTAAGCCCTTTTGTAAAAGCTTTCCATTTGCTAGTGTTTCTCTCTCTCTCTCTCTCTCTCTCTCCTCTCTCTCTCTCTCTCTCTGCGGTTGCCATACCGGTTTACAGTTTCCACGCAGACGAATTTCACGGTCTTCAAATTCCCCGAAGACGCTTTACAATAAGATAAATTTACTCTTGCGTGAAGAACAAGCAGCACTGCTCTTAACACCACCGTTTAGGTCATTCAGTCTAACATTCCGTCAGGTAAAAGGTTGCTAATTTGATTATGTTGTTTTCCTTTGTTCTTTGCCACTTGGATAATGAAGTTACATGTATGACCTCCCTTAGAAGTCAGCACCTAAGAAGAAATTTTAATTAACATTTTTGTTTAGATTTTTTTTTGTTACTGACATGAGTGAGATTTGGCTGGTAGGACTTGTTCTTTTTCTTTTCGTTTCTCGAGAGACGTTCATTTTTATCTCAGAAATCACTAACAGCATCGCGTAGGAGACTTCAAGCAGTAGCTCATATTCAATGGAGATATCCTGTAAAGCTTACATCTCATTTAAGAGTAACATCATTTCCTGATATGAATGTTCTTCGAGGAGGAGTTTGATTTGCATAAGTAACTTGGCCCCGAAGCAGCACAACGCCACTAGAAGCCGATGACTTGAGTTAATGGAAACCTGTCTCCTTAAACGCAATGCAATTTGTACTTGTCAGTGAAAACAACTATATACGACTCGGTAATGAGTACGTGGCGTCCCTCAGGACTTGCTGCTTGATTCGCTATCATTTTTCATTTAACGCAAATGGTCGAACGCCGGCGGCCCGACGCGAGGTATTAGCGTACTTGCCGGTTGACATTTATAGCTGAATAAACAAAGCTGTGATATGCTGGTTTTCTGTTGTACGCCGTCGGTGACGGACGTTTGTTGTGATTTGTGTATCGGTTCATGAGGTTTACATAGCGCCTCAGTGGCGTGATCGGTATGGTATTGGCCTGCCACCTCGATAGCCGCGAGTTCGATTCTCTGGGCATTCCATTGAGGTGTGAGAGATGTGCATTTTTGGTGATAGAAGTTCACTCTCGACTTGGTTCAGAAGTCACGTAAAGCCGTTGGTCCCGTTGCTGAATAACCACTGGTTCCATGCAACGTAAATACACCATACAAACAAAAACAAACAATAAGGTTTACATATCATTCGTCTGAGAATGGCTGTCTTTTTGAGGTTTTTGTATTTGTATAAGACTGCCATTACATTTCCCCTTCAGGGGTGTAGTGGGTGATATCTTTGCTATTCGAAGCTCGTGGACTGTTACCCGGGATGGGCTTGGAAGGCCATACCCCTTCCATGGTGGTCCCCGAAATTATTTGGGAATCGTGCCCAACTCTACTGCATCTTTTCCTTTTCTTGTTTAGTTTCCTAGTATGTCTTGTAAAGAATGCATACTTTTCCACTTTTTTAACAAAATTGTAAATATGTATGTGTGTGTCTGTGTTTGCGTGTGCGTATAACTGAATAACGAAAATATACAACGTGATGAAATATATATATATATATATATATATATATATATATATATATATAGTGTGTGTGTGTGTGTGTGTGGTATATATGTATATTTGTGTGTGTATGAGAGAGAGAGAGAGAGAGAGAAGAGAGAGAGAGAGAGAGCGAGAGAGAGAAGAGAGAGGGGGGGGGGGGGGGGGGTGCGGGGGAGAGAATTACTACCTAAAATTGACTATCGTTCCTTCTGTATTACGTTATTTACTTCTTTGTTGGTCCTGATTTTTGTGTTTAGCTTCGATTTCAGAATGCCTGTCAGCCTCTGCTCAGACGCTCCTCCTTACACTGATCCCAACGAGCAGATAATAAGATTAAAAGAGATACTATATTCAAAATATATTTATTCTTCCGTTGCTTCCTATCATATCAGCCATTTAGACGGGATTCCTCATCAAATGGGCGTTCAGACAAGATCAGAGGTTAGAATATTTAACGCATTGCGATTCAAATTGGGTCTTTGAAATATGCTCCTCAATTGGACGAAGCCTCTTTCTTGTACGTTTTCGTCTTAGGCTGTTTAAAAGAGGGCAGTCCCGAAGGCGGGCTACTGTCATCAGTGCACCTCATACGGTGCACTATAGGTATTACTTAAGGTTCTCTGCGGCGTCCCTTCGGCCCCTAGATGCAGCCGCTTCCATTCCTTTTACTGTACCTCCGTTCATTGTTTCTTAATTCCATCTTTCTTTCCACCCTCTTCTAACAATATTTGTTCATAGTGCAGCTGTGAGGTTTTTCTCTGTTACACCTTTCAGACCTTTTTCTTGTCGATTTCCATTTCAGCGCTGAATGACCTCATAGGTCCCAGCGCTTGTCCTGTGTCCCAAATTTATATTCTATTCTAAACGCGTGCCTGCTGAATGAGATAAGTGATCTATTACACATTCGAATGATATATAATTAATCTGATGGTCATTTACGCAGGACCACTGACCAGATGCATTCAGAAAACTAACATATTATACACTGAAAGTCGTGTTGGTCAAGTATTCACTAAATAGGTTCAGTGATCTCATATTTATACGCAAACAATAACTCAGTTCTTGGATGATAGTAGTCTTGGTCCATTTCAGACACTCCGTGCTAATAAAAATACGCCACACGTCTTCTTTAATTCTGTCTTCCGAGTTTTTGTTTTGAGAACCCTTCACAAAACAATTGTGCGAATGCAGGAACCCAGAATATATCACAGTGAAGAAAAAAAGGAAATTATACATTTGTTTATACGAATATCTATATACTTCCAGTCTTCATACTTAGAAGCACAGCTATTTTTTGTCGTGTTTTGTTGTTGTTGTTTTTCTTGTTCAGTTTTTAGCGATTTGCTTGACAAGATATTTGATATCAGAATGTGTGTATGTGTGTGTGTGTGTGTGTGTGTGTGGATAGTTGTAGACATACGACCCGAGGTAACGTGAATTGGATATTAAACGATATTTGTGGAAAAATAATATGTTTGTGTGTGTGTGCGTGTGTGTTTTTGTTCGTTTCAGCTTGCATTTTTATTCGGCGTTAGCGAGATTTAACTGATTCGTCATCCGTGATTCTGACTTTGAATGCGTCATTATGTCGGAGAGAAACATTCTGAGAGGATTGCCTGGTAAGAGGCTTTGATGTCGGATGACGCAGCCTTGACATTTCAAGAGCATTTTCCTCAATGAACTTACTCATGCGAGTGAATTACGTTAGAGATCGTAGTTTTTTTTTTTTTTTTTTTTTTTTTTTTTTTTTTTTTTTTTTTTTTTTTTTTTTTTTTTTTTTTTTTTTTTTTGCTGAGTTTGGTAACTGATAAGAAAACTATGCGGGAGGAATGTAGTTCTACCAGTATTTTATTGTCAGTATTGATTTGGATAGAGTGATGGATTATCCTCTAGTATCTTCATATGATACATTTTCAAGAATATCTTATAAAATTAACCTCATAATATGCTGTGCATTCTTAGTTGTTAGGACAGAGTTGAAAGAGCTTACAGGAGACGAAGTAGTCCTAGAATTGCGATTGTGTGTAAAATTTCGATTGAAGTTTGGAGCATGAAGAATGAATAAAGTCATACCAGAAGAAGACTTTCCGATATGGGGAATTCTAAACATGCGATCTAGAAATTTCCCAAGCATTTACTCAAATAGATCATTACTAGAAAAATATCTTACGGGAAATGTCAGTTTTGATTCTGCAACTGAAACATCAATATCTACTGATGATGGTAAATATGGTTGATGATTTTGTGTTTTTTGAACAAATGGTGTTATTATACCTGGTTAGAGGCTGATTTTGTTAGTGATTGCCATAATGGTTAATTTTCCTTGTCACAGATCAAAACATCTATCCAAGTGGATACGTTAGACGTTATTTGGAATTCTTGAAATAATGCTGATTTAAAATAACTGGAATATTTGATGAACCGTGATGCTGTTGGAGTTTGTGGTGTTAAATGAGATAATTTTTAAGTAATTGGTTTTCATTATATATTATAAGTATATAAGGGAAAGAACAATGGTATTTATTGTGTCACGTTCCCGAACCAGAGTGGGTGCGTTCCCTAAAATCCAGTGGATTACGTACCTTGTTTTCAGTCGACTTTAGATGGTCGCAGCTAAGGTGAAGTAAAAACAATTGACTGTTCATTGCACCTTCAAAATGTATACAATCTAAAGAGCCTCCTCGAGGTAATCCTTACGTTACCTTATCTTCAGTTATTTCTTTCGAATGAACACCATACTCTTTGGAAGCTTGAATTTCAAGTCAGTGGTCCCTGTCGGCTTGATCCATATGAATTGGGTTCATCTTCTGAAAAATAATAATAATAATAATAATAATAATAATAATAATAATAATAATATTAATATTATTAGGGGTGGAATCATTTTAAGACAGTCATAAGGCTTTCCTTGTTTCTCATATCTAGCAAAGCGACTTACTCTGATATACAGGTTCCCTCAAAACCTTCTTCATCTGAATAATTGATCAAGTTCTACAGTCATTCTCTGTTCCCTTCCTTCGTCTCCAATGACTCGCCATTTTTTCGTCTTGGCACCCTGTTCCCCGAGGGCTTCTTCCTCCCTCCGTGGAACACCTTCCGTCGCTTGATTACTCTTGGGGGAGCGGTTCCTCTCCTTCATTTGGATATCGTTTATTTAAGGGAAATGACCGGCTCTGGGCCGATGCTTCTCTCTCTCTCTCTCTCTCTCTCTCTCTCTGGATGTCTGTCTGTCTGTCAGTCTGTGCGGCGCGTCCTCAGCGGGAATGTGAATAAATGGAATAGCACCAATAATTCCGGTCCACTGACACAGATTGCCAATCCAAAATCGCGTGTTGGTAATGACTCGATCTGGTTGGCACCCTCCCGTCTCCGTTCCCTCTCCCCTGTTGCCTCCCCCTATAGCCTGGGTAGGGGCTTCCCCTCCTGGGTTCCCCTCCTGGGTTCCCCTTCTGGGTTCCCCTCTCACAGCAACACTCGAGCTGTCGCTCCTTTTTCCCGGCGCCCTCACATCAGGTAACAACTTTGAAGAGTAGTCAACAGTGTCCGAGTTATGTGGGAATAAGAAATTAAGAGGGTTTTTCGGTGGTTTTTATTAGACCGCGCTGCTGGGGGGAAAAAAAAAAATAGTTGAGAAGGATGGAGACGTGGTGCCGGGGGAGGGGGGAGGTTGGGGGGGGATGTCGGGGGTGGCTCGTGAGGAAGGGTTTCGGAGGACGGGAGAGACAGGGAGGAAGTTGGAGGAAGGACGGGGGAAAGGGGAAGAGATGGGAGAAGAGAAGGTTGGAAGTCGTGGATGGGATGGGAAGGACTCTGTCCTTGAAAGTGAAGTGACCATATCTCTCCCATAGAATTTTTTTTTTTTTTTTTGTCATCATTATTTTGAAATTTGTAGCTGTTATGTTTTAATTTCCCATACGACTTTATCAGCAGCAATTGTTCGTTGCAGTTTCTATACTGACATCGTAGGACGACCTTTCCGTTTATTGTTAAGGCTAAAAGGGTTCAGTGTCATGAAAAAGTTCACTCTGCTGTAGATCTCCGTGAGTGTGTGTGTAGGCTGAAAAGGAAGGGGAAAGGATTACATATCGTATTATATACAATAACTATATTTGTCTGCAATCCTTTATTGTGTCTGTTTATATATGGTATATTTTATGCATAAATTTTTTGTACCTAAATTTTACCATTTTACGTATTTTTATAGTACGTATGTATGTGTATGCTGCATATTTATGTAATAAATATATATAATGTAACTGTAAAATAGGCAAATACACACATTTGTTGTGTGTATATATAAATATATATATATATATATATATATAATATATATATATATATATATATATCTATATATATATATATATATATATTTATATATGATATTTATTTACACACACACACACACACACACACACACACACATATATATATATATATATATATATATATATATATATATATATATATATATATATATATATATATTATATTTAGTAAAATGCAACTGCCGCCATTTGCATATCATTCCGGAAACAGTTCTCATTTTCAGACATTAATTCGCTGAAAATATAGTACAAAATTTTACAAAAATTCCTTTTAGTGGTGCGGTATACTTTCAGTTCCACTGATTGTTTTCCTGCACGAGCATAAAACCACAACAGTCAACAAAAATGGCTCTTGACCAACCGTACATAGGGTCGCCCCTCTCTCTCTCTCTCTCTCTCTCTCTCTCTCTCTCTCTCTCTCTCTCTCTTCTACAGGTGACGCTGGCAAAGTGGGTTTCTCTTGATGCTGGTGTGGCCATACTCCCGCGTTTTTATTTCCAACTGCATTCCGAGACCACATAGCAACAAATCTTATTAGGCATTTACAATGGAGAGACCTCTCTCTCTCTCTCTCTCTCTCTCTCTCTCTCTCTCTCTCTCTCTCTCTCTCTCTCTCTCTGTCATAAGCTATTATTTTTTTCAAACGTTTCCAAATTTAATTATACTTTATTGTATCTGTATGACTCTTACTTTATCACAGATAACTTTGAAGGTAACCAAGCTGGAATAGCATTTTGTTTTATGGTCACATGATATACCTACCTTTTTTGTTTGTTTTTTTAAATGCTAAGATCTTGGTATTCCCAAGACCATGCAGGTTCCCCCAGTTAGTCTGGATCTTTCACCTTTTTTTAGGATATCATCTTCCTATTACTAAACAGCATCATTCGCAGTGCCTAATGGAATATCAGTGTGAAGATGATACAGCAGCTGTAGGCATTACTTAAGGTTCTTTGCAGGGTCCCTTCGGCCCCTACCTACTACTTCTTTCATTCCGTTTACTACACCTCCGTTCACAGTCTCTCTCTGCCTTCTGACTTTCCACCTTCTCTAACACTTGATTCATAGTGCAACTGCGAGGTTTTCCTCCTGTTAAACCTTTCAAACCTTCTTGCTCTTAATTTCCGTTTCAGCTCTGAATGACCCCGTAGGTCCCAGCAGTTAGTCATTGGCCTAAATTCTATTCTATTATCATAGCGTACGCCTTTCTCTAGCTATCTGCATCGCTTGACCCCGGTGCACAAACCCAGAGCCAAAATGTTTATTGCATAGTGACATTATAAGGTCAGCATTAAACTTTTTAACATTTCACTGGTTGCGTATTGTATGTTGCAACGGCCTTTTGATTTCATGTAATGAGGATATATACAATTCCTATTATATATACAATATAGACCTCTATCTTTACGTGTAATGTATTCAGTGCATAAATCATGCGCTTAATATCTTTCATGACTAAATGTGGGTGCTTATGTATCAGTCTGTACAGATTTAATGATTAAGCGGACGTTTTCATGCATGAGGGAAATTACTGATTCTCCCTGTAATTGATTATTGAAAGATCGTGGCAAATCATGTGTATAATATATATATATATATATATATATATATATATATAGTATATATATATATATGTATGATATATATATATATATGGATATTTCTATATACTATATATGCTAATATTTTAGTAGTAGATAATATTTATATTATATCTATATATATATATATATATATATATATATATATATATATATAATATATATATGTGTGTGTGTGTGTGTGTGTGTGTGTGTGTGTGTGTATATATATATATATAATATATATATATATCTATATATATATATATATATATATAACTAAACCTTTTCTTCTGTGATGAGTATATTCTTGCATCTGAACGTTTCCTGTTGTTTCCCCCAATAGTTATTCATTAATTCCATATTGTTCTTGGGATGTTCTGAATGCTCTCATTCTGTTTGGATAGACCTTTCGTTGGTGGATGGTAAATTAAATGGGCTGAAGGTTTTTATATGTTTCGTATTTTACTGAATTTTTCAAAGAAATTTTTTGGTATAAACCAAACTTTTTTGTTTTTTTCTTTTTGGCAGGTACTGTTTTGTTATCTAAGTCAATAGTTTCAAGTGGTGGTTTTCCTGTTACAGTAACGATGATAAATGTGATGACAGGTGACGGGTGTTATTAGGGCAGCTGTTTTTATTCGGTTACCGAGATTATTTTCAGACAATTTTACAGAAACAGATTTGACAGTGATTTGTTTCATTGTAGGCTGTATTCTTTTTACTGGTAATTTTACTAATTTATGTAATTTGTTAACTTTTTTTTATATTTTATATGCAAGTTATTTTTTTAAGTCATGCTCACTTCACTTTTATCACCTCCTCTTAGTTTTGCCATTATTTCATAGTTCTATCCCTAGCAGTCCTTTCGTTTCAAAATGATTTTCGCTGATATTCATATTTTCTTGTAATGTGTCTCTGCTTACACATTTGTTCTTTATTCCAGGTGAGTGAGCAAACTGTCGTGAGGGACGTGGGAGATGTCGTTCTTGACGATCAAGGTATTGTATTTTACGTTATTATTGTTGTTATTGCTCTGTCGTAAATCATTATGTTTGTGTTGATTCGGTTGTAGCCATGTTGTGTTAATGTTCTTTTCGCATTGTCAATTCTGTATCAGTTCTTCACCAAGCTGTTTTGAACTCATTCAATTGCTAATTCTGTATGAAGCTGTTCTGAACTTTGCCAGTTGCCCATTCTGTATCAATTCTGTTTCAAGCTGTTCTAAGCTCTGTCCATTGCCAGTTCTATAACAAGCTGTTCTGAACTCTGTCAGTTGCCAATTTTGTATCAGTTCTGTATCAAGCTGTTAACTCTGTCCATTGCCAATGTGTATCAGGGTGTTCTGAGCTCTGTCCATTGTCAATTCTATATCAAGCTGTTCTGAACTCTGTCAGTTGCCAATTTTGTATCAGTTCTGTATCAAGCTGTTCTGAGCTCTGTCAGTTGCCAATTTTGTATCAATTCTGTATCAAGCTGTTCTGAACTCTGTCCATTGTCAATATGTATCAAGCTGTTCTGAACGCTGGCCATTGCCAACGCTGTATCAACCTGCTCTGAATTCTGTCAATTGCCAATTCTGTATCAAGCTGTTCTGAACTCTGTCAGTTGCCAATTTTGTATCAGTTCTGTATCAAGCTGTTCTGAGCTCTGTCAGTTGCCAATTTTGTATCAATTCTGTATCAAGCTGTTCTGAACTCTGCCCATTGTCAATATGTATCAAGCTGTTCTGAACGCTGGCCATTGCCAACGCTGTATCAACCTGCTCTGAATTCTGTCAATTGCCAATTCTGTATCAAGTTGTTCTGAATTCTGTCAATTGCCAATTCTCTATCAAGTTGTTCTGAACTCTGTCCATTGCCAACTCTGTATCAACCTGCTCTGAACTCTGTCAATTGCCATTTTTGTATCAGTTCTATATCAAGCAGTTCCAAATTGTCAATGAAAGGTCTTTGCTATCACTGATCTGTTCTATTTTCCGTTATCCTAGTTCCCCGCACTAAAAATTTTTTTTCATATCTACAAAGAGGGTGTCCTAACTTGAATGTTCGTTGCCCCGAAATCCTGATACATGGCTTCGCTTCATCTGGATGATTTAATTTGACTGAACAAATTCTTCTCTAACGACCGGATTCCTTGAATTCCATTTGAGAGGCTTCGATGCTGATCTTTATCTATTATTTTCGGCGTACACACACGCGCGCACACACACACACACACACACACCACACACACATATATATATATATATATATATATATATATATATATATATATATTTATATATATACTAGGATGCAGGCTTGTAGGTGTAGAAGCACGCTGTCGTTCTTTATATTCTCTTCAGCCTTATGTTCTGTTTTCTCAATAGCTGGTAATTTCAGCTTGTCTATTTCTGTTTATCTATTTATACTCCCTTCACGGAAATGATTTGTCTGGTTGGCATGCCTTTAAGAGAGCAATAGAGAATTGCGAGTATCGTAATAGTTCGTGTGTGTGTGTTTGTGTGTGTGTGTGTTTGTGTGTGTGTGTTTGATTGCGTGGTGGAAAGAGAAAGGCGATTGCATATTGTCGCCTGCGCCTCTCTCGAGTGTCAAGTAACCGACTGTAATCACAGCGACCACGCTAATCACAGAGAACCAGGCTCAATTCCAGGATTAATCTGTTGCTGGAGTAATTATTAATCTCATGAGCCGCTGATCAAGAGTACCGGTGGTTATTAATCCCAGAGATTATTGCGGTGATTATCCCGCTACAAAGCCCCGACAACTGAAATGGCCCAATTGGAGCGTATTAAGGCTGTCCCTTGGGGTTTGTGTCTGTCGCTAGAATTGCCACATTTTTCGTTCTTCGCCGTTTCAAAGGCTCTTCTTGAATAGGCATATAGGTAGGTGCGTGGGAGGCAGCGGACGTCTGGGTTGTCGGGCCGTTTGAAAGGTTAATCCCGTCTGCTACTACTAATAATACGTACTACTCGAGACAGACGTTTGTGCCTCATTGGTGTGTCTGCGTCTAACGTTCGAGTATTTTTGGTGATTAGTGTTTAAAGTATCTCCTCGAGTTGAGAGAGAGAGAGAGAGAGAGAGAGAGAGAGAGAGAGAGAGAGAGAGAGAGAGAGAGAGAGAGAGCTGCCGTTAGGGTTGTGTTGGGTTAGACCTAGGCGTCAAAATGTTCTTTTTAAATGTTCATGAATAAAAGACGAGGTTCAATCTGAAACATAATTATGAATAATGTTTCGCATGAATATCATCTCCGAATTTGAGAGCTTTTATTTCTTCAATGAATGCATCATTGCGCTCATTATATATCACCAAACTATAGGGTGTTTTTCTGTGGTCTTCATTATACAAAACCTGTCTATCTTACGAATGTCATGGATGTCGGTAGAATCTCAGTCGTGGACATAAGATAAATTCACAAGATTTTGGCTATGCACCAAAAAATGGACATAGGAAATGTTCTCGGTTTCTGGAATGTAGACGTAACGTAGATGATTTACGTCATTCTTGATTCAAACTTAATAGAAACAATTTATTAAGAAAACGTTACAGGTTTAGGCAGGAGATTTTCAGAAAGGCAGTCTGGGAGATTCCTGGGGCACGGTTGAAACGAAATGAAACACATGTACACTCCACATACCCATCAGCCAACACCCCCCCCCCCCCAGGGGGGGGGGGGGGGAATTGAAATGGCGTTCGGAAAACAAGTACTTTAGGCAATTCTGCCCGGGAAAAAAAATGGAAAATATTGTTTGGAAATATCCTTCATTAAGGAAGGAAGGTCTTGGAAAAAGTTTTCCTAGCAAATACACCACGGTTTTCATAAGATGACTTTTACTTTCCAGCTGTAAAATCAGTTAGTTTAAAGTATACTATGTCTGCATATCTAAAAGATTGCATCGCTGGATATTTGTTCCCCGGTATTCATGCGAAGCAAGTTCATAGTAACGAGGTCACAGCCATGATTTATCTGACTTCTGACGTTTGTAAACATAATTTAAAGTTTGGTAAACATTTTTGGGGATGTTTTGTAAACAGCGAAGAAAAGATTTACAAATTGAGATTGTAAGGGGTAACCAAGTAGCTGTGTAGGATTTCAACTGCTATGCGTTTGTTGGAATTCCCTCTGCTACCTTCTTTTTGTCGGATGCACAACGGAATAAGGTCTATCATATTTACTTTGTTTGCAAAATGCACAGAAGAAATACTATTATGTGTAGGAGCAATTGGATGTCATTGATATATATATATATATATATATATATATATATATATATATATATTATATATATATATATGTATATGTATTTGTATATATAATATATATATATATATTTATATATATATATATATATATATATATATATATATCTATATACATATATATAGATATAGATATATATATATATATAATATATATATATATATATATATATATATAAATATATGAATTAATTTTATCACATCACCGCGATTCATATACAAGCATTCGGCTAAAAATGTCCTTCAATATCCAATTCGTTCTACCTCGTAAATAAAATACTTTCATATATGTTTACAAGAAGGGGAATTGTTTTGTTGATAATAAGTTCGTCGTCTCGTGGGATCGAACCAGCGCATAGAGAACTCAAGACTGCATGCAGTGACGCCTTAATTAAACGACACGACCAACAAGGCCAGTTTAGACAGCGACCTCCTTCTTCATTTGGTCCTAGGCTTTGTAGTGACAAGCGTATCCAAATAGTGGAAAGCATTCAAGAAATTGATGGGTAATTGTGGCTATTAAGCATACAGTTTTACCTTGTAAAACCTAACAAGGCACAATCCGACCTCCAGCTTACTCGGGACGCATGCTAAAGTAAAATAGCCTATTGTTTCACTAACGAAAATTAAAATAAATGCACTGTAGTTTATTACAAATAATAATTGTTCTAATATCCTATCCTAAAATTCTTGTATCTGTAACTCATCGCGAAACACCTTTTTCAGACCTTTTTTAATCTTTTGCATAGGGCTTTCCTAACCCCACCCCCTCCCCCCAACAAGAACTACAACAACAAAGTAGTTTGTTGGCTTGCTCCCCGAGTAAGCGAAAAGCAGTAGATGATTTTATGAGTATACAATTATACCTACGCTGTGAATATTTTGTATAATATTGTGCCGATGAATCGATTTAAGTACTCTCACTCACAAGCATATACTATTTTATCAGAATATTGTCCAATTATATTTCGATGTTCGGATCTTTGATATTTTCAGAATAGCATTTTCACTGCAGGTCCCTAAGGGTGTTAGAATTCATTAGGGCTTTGATTTTTTTTTCTATCTTATTTCATTTTATGATTTGAATGCTTGTTGTGCCCGTGGAAGCATTCTGTGCATTGGCAACCAGTCAGGCTGTTTCCAAAAGTGCGTCCATATTTATTTTTATGATTCAATGATTTTTTCCAGTGGTTTGTATAGGCTCCTGAATTACTGATTCTCTCTCTCTCTCTCTCTCTCTCTCTCTCTCTCTCTCTCTCTCTCTCTCTCTCTCTCTCGCTTCCAGTCTCACGTGAAGTGAGGAAGGAGATGCTGTTACTTCTCGCTATCGATTAAATAGCTTTGAGACAGAGTTAGTTCTTAGTACCTTGAGGGTCCCGCTCCTTCCTTTCGTCTCTCCTTCTCTCGCTTCTTGCCTTCCTTTCCTCTCCTACTTCATCTTCCTTTTGTTCCCTACTTTTTCTTCCTTTCCTCTCCTACTTTATCTTCATTTCATCCTCTACTTTTACCTTTTGTGTTCCTCCCTCTCCGTACCTTTTCTTCCTATTTCTTTTAATTTCTTCCTATTATTTTCTTCTTCCTTTCCAGTTCCATTCTTCCCTTTTCCCTTTCCTCCTAGCCCCTTCTCTTTCCGTTGTGTTTCCTGTTCTTCCATAGGTCGTTTGGGTCATTAAGGGCTGTAGAGGGAAAGAGAATTGAATGGAACAGCGGTATTTATGTACGAGAGAGAGAGAGAGAGAGAGAGAGAGAGAGAGGAGAGAGAGAGAGAGAGAGAGAGAAATATTATGTTGTATGCACTTATCTTTCTAAATTAAGTTTTATTGTTTTCCCTGTTTATGAAGATTTAATGATATTGTTTATTAGTGACTCTACACGATATGTCTTTTTTATGTTAATAAACCTGTCTCAATACTTATTGGGTTAATGATTTGTTCTCAGACCATTCAGTGTAACGTAATATGCTCAGGACCTACATTTATTCCCTTGATTTCATAGAAATAGCATGTCTGCTTTTGATACGCCATGTAATTTCAGTTGTAGTGGAGAGTGAGATGTCATATCAATATAAAACTCACATAAGACAACTATAATCTCTTAGGGCGTGTCAGTACTATTGAATCTTCAATCTTTCCCCTAATCATTCAGTAGCGTCATAGTTTCAGTGTGTGTGTGAAAGGCGGTAGTTACCTATTTGTAAAAATTTATTCCCGTTTCTAATTTATTTTATAACTTTAAAAAGCACGATGGATTTGACAGCGTTGATGCAATGGAGAAAATAAAAAAAAGTCACAAGATCATAATCGTTAAAGGGACTGCACTAAGGTCGAAAAGACTAACACTAGTTGTATTGGATTTTTAAGGATGTCCACGAGCGTGCCTACATAATAATGACTAAAGTGGAATAACAGTGGTCAAGCTGGCGAACATTTCTCACAATCTTTCAGTAATCATATTTTCCTCGGTTTCTGTTTCATTGGTTCTTGTAAATGCGCTATTAAATGTTCTGTTGATTGGATGAATAGCTCCGGAATGACTGTCATATTAGCCAACAGTAATTTCCTTATTGCCACAGTCGACTTCCAAAATTGCATTGAGTCTTAGGAGACACTTCCTTTAGCTAATGGAAAGGTCGTCCTCCTCGCGTAGCACCTGTCTCCTGTTCACATTGCTTTGTTTGTTTGTACATCTGGTTCTCATCGCTTCAGGGCGTAAATATGATCGTAAGTAACGTTTAACACTTGTTTAAGGGCCTTATTTTCCACCTTCCAGGACATGCCTCATTTATACCAGAAAATTCTTTGCCTTTAATATTTCATTATCGTGACACTTTTCTGCATGGTTAACTTTTCCAGCATCTCGATTTTTTTTATTTTATACATTGCTTCAGTTTTATAGGGCGTTGAAATGTTTTGAAATTTAAGTCAGTCTCTCATGGCTCTTAGGCGATGACGCTTTTTCAGTATTCCAGTATTTGATGCCAGGTGCCTCAAATGATTAGATTTTGAGCACATGCAGACATTCTGCAGTAAAATGAATTTCCTCATGTCTGCAGCAACTCAAAATGTTCATGAGTGTTTGTATTTTTATGTTTCAGTCAGTGGAAAATTGTGGCGCCTGTGTTGTTGAAAGCTTTTCATTACCTGGACGTGTATGCGAGGATTTCCAGTGCCTTGTTTCCAGGACCCCGAAATGAGTTCTTCCACTTCTGAGAAACGTTAAGAGAGCGGCGGTCTTAAAAAGCTTCCTTTACCTTCCTCACCATCTTTGAAATGTCGGACTTGGGAACCTTTTGTGGCAGCTCTGTAGACAAATCGAAGCGCCGCAGCCCCATCCCTCCTCGTGTGTCGGCCGCCGCGTCCCTAAGGCCTATGGGGACGTGCGTCCGCACCGCGATAATCGTCCTTCTCGCCGTCGGAACATGTTCTTCTTCCTGCAGGACCCCAAGGGTTTCTCGAGAGGAACCCATGGTTATAATGCGGACCCCGAAGACAAATCCCCCCCCCCCCACCCCCACCTCGTATATCCTCTCTTCCCCTTCTCCCTTCCCCCACCCTCCGTCACCCCTCCCTCACTTCGGTGCTACAGGAAGAACCTGAGGGCACAGTCGCGTGGCCTCTTGCTCTGCGTGTCTTGGTTTTGTAGCCCTTGCAGCTATTCTGCGCGCGCCTCTTCGTTACTTGGTCCTTGGAAGGTATTCAGCGCGCGAGCTATAGCATGGCCTTGGCTGTAGTCCCCCTGTCTGTCTGCAAGGGCGCAGAGTCGGGGGAAGCGTCCTCCTTTGCAAGCCATAGATTGTCCAGAAGTTATTTTTTTGTACCCGCAAATTGTGATGGTTGAATGTGATGATGCATCTCACACCCGATGTGATACATTGATAAACACCTCAAGTATACGAGGTAGTAGTAGTCATAATAATATTGAATCGCACCCTGCATACGATTTCATTTGTATAGCAAAACAGTTCTCTGTCATCGTCCTTTGTACCACAAGGGTTACTCATTTGCATTCGTGGTGTTATAGGAGCTACGATAACTCATCTTCATTAACATGAAAAGGAAGTGAAGATAAGCGCTTGCCTTTAGATAATTAGGGTTTGCTTGTATTTCATGAAATGCAAAGGGAGCTGAGGCATATATATATATATATATATATATATATATATATATATATATATATATATATACAATGTATGTATATTTATCTCTTTATTTATAAGTATATGTTTGCCACACAAAAGCGCATAAGTGACAAATATAGATTTGCTCTTTCTCAAGGATAAGAAATGTGGACATACTATACGGAGATGTAGTCCAAATATTTGCTAAGTTAAAAGAATGGGTTGGGTTTAGATATGGGGTGGTCATGTGGAGAGAATGGAGTAAGATAGGTTGGTGAAAAAGAGTTTAGTAATTAGAAGCGTTCATTTTTTTAAACTCGTTCAAAGTTTTCCGGAAAAAGGGTGACAGTTTGGTAGATTTGGCAAAATTTTTGAGTGGCGCTGCCATTTCCTCGTGTATGGATGATTAAGAGAAGTGACCACTAAGGGTCACAGTAATAAGAGGATTATCTGTCATCTCCCTCCATTCGTCGGTACAAAAGCAAAACGGAGATCAAAACATTATGCTACTTGGACATTGCTGTGCATTTTACGAGTTGCTTGATGAAAAATTTAATTATGGCTATATATATATATATATATATATATAATATATATATATATATATATATATAATGTATATATATATTATATACATGCGTAAAACTTAAGCATACATACATACACATGGCATAATTACTTTCAAACTAAGTCACTTGTGAATAAAAGCAAATAGCTGGACAGTACGCTCGTATATGTCCACTCTCGGGATTAACCTTAACCTCAAGGAGGTTAATCCTGAAAATGTACCTTTTTGGATTAGGATTAAATACCTCCTTTGGCAAGATGGGAAACGTGTCAGAGCCGCTAATTGTAGGAAAGTCTTAACCTTTCGTAGCTAGAGTATAGTTATAGTGCGTTTACTTTTCTAAGATCGCTCTGGTATGGCTTGTACAGATATACGGTGCCAATTTTCATGTTATGGTAATCATATTAGCTTCATAGAGTCTATTGAAATAGTTTTCATTTCTCGAAATTTAGTTCTTTGTTTCCATCAGATATTTTGAATATATCTTAATTCGTCTATTTATGGTTAAAATCTGTTTCATTAATGAAAATGAAGATATGGCATATTTTTTCCCCGGCGATGCCAGATCTCATCTAGATAAAATTACATTTCGTCCGTTCTCTCTGACGTTTTGCATTTTTTCCAGGTATCTTGTTCGCAAGCACTGCACGTCATATCGTTCCATCAAAAATTTCCTACCATCGAATTTTGCGTTTTGGAAACCAATTTCTTTCACAATTTTTCGTAAAGATTCTCTACCGCCTTTGAATCCTGTTCTTTCCCTCATTTCAGACAACACTTTATTAATGGTTGGAATTTCTTTCCTCTCATGAAATTGGAGAATTATCTGACGAAGCAAACATTTGTCAAAGTCATCCAAACCAGTCACAGGTTTCGATCTTTTCCTCTTCTCTAAATCGAAAACTGGGTTACCAGATGATTCTTGCGACTCTCGCGCTTCTTTACTTATTCGTTCAACTGTAGCTTTACTAACTTTTGTTGCCTCAGCTGTACGAAGAGTTGCATTTGCAACATTAATAATGGGTCCTCTGTTCTGTTTCTCCATTGTGAAGTATCTTAAAACATTATGAATAATTTGCCTTGCTTGTCCGTGAATGACTCTCAATGAGGAACTCGTACCACCCATGGCGACTACAAAAGGCTGTATTGTCCTATAATGACAACTACAGCTCATAATATACCCGTGCCTGGCCTGAGACACGAGGTCAGAGAATACCAAGCCACATTTCTTCACTTTATAATGTTAATATTAATGACTGGTTTAACACAATTGCCTGTGTATAAAAATTACGATTCAATCATTTTTTTTGGAACAAATTTATCAATTTCAGTTACAAAACTGCTCCCTTTACCTCATTAAAATTTTAATAGATTGATGTTTGGCAACGCTAGACCAATTTCAATCCTAACAACGGTATTTGGATATTTTTCATCTTATCCCCCGAATATTCTTTTTTCCAAATTCAGTTGACTGTTGTCTTGGAACGTTCTACACAAAGAAAACAAATTAACATCAAAGATAATAAAAAAAAACAATTATATATTCAAATTTCTCAATTTATCGAAAAGTTCATATAACAGACATCTTTTAAGCATTTAATCACACACAAACACACACGTGTTTGAGCGCCAACTATATTTACATCCGCTAATCCTTACCTTCACCATAAAGGACCCCAGCTTATAAGATTTTACCATTCTTAAGAGATTAACGAAGGGTATATTGTTCTTGACTGACAGATACAGATTTCGATACTTGACCTGAGAATCGAGATTGTAGATATGGCACCATGTTTGCCACGTTTCTCAAATATGATATTGAAAAACTTAAGAATGTTGATCATTAACAACTGTATACATAAAAACCATGTTTAGCAAATATTTCAGAGTATTTCCCTTCAGTTTTGTCATATAACAACGACCTATATTCCATAAAAATTTTCCTAAAAATGGAAGTTTGGCAACCCACGTAAATGACTTTCGTCCCAACAAAACCCTCACCACAGATTGGTACTCCTATAGGGGTCCTATGATTTATAAGAGGATTTAAAAGGTCATGGTCAATATCATTAGAGGATACTTGCTCTCGATCAGCCACTGTGATAAGTATGGACAACCCAGGATCCTGAGACAGCCCAAGTGATTTTCGCAAACGCCTTCACCCACCATCTGAGGCAATGTCCTGAAATACTAAATTTTAGAAAAACAACAAGGAGGTCCTGTAACTGATGTTTCTAAGGCTATACAAAGAACCCCTGAAACAACAGAAGTCTCAGAAATGACTATTCGTAGATAGACAGGAAATAATGTGGAATCCTCAGTTTCAAAAAAAGAAAAGAGTAAGTCCTGTGACTGACTTGGGTGATTTTGATAAAAATGTTCTGAGAAGAAGGAATGAGTGGATGCCTCTTCTTATAAAATTAACCTAACTAAACAAGATAGTGAATCTCTAAGGTCATAATAAATCGATCGACTTATGAATGTATATCCCTTGGCCAAACATCGGAGCCAACAGGCCATTCAGCACATCTATAATTAGAGAATGAGGGAATAAATAAAATCGGTGGTTGGGGGGGGGGGGGTGTGGTAACAGGGAAGAAGCAAACCCTTTCCTTCGACTCCCAAGCGAATATTCCTAACAAGGATCATTTCTACGGGAAGCATTTAATGGGACTTACATACCCATAGATATGACAACTCTGCCTTTCCTACCTGGCCCCACCAGGGCGATCTTAGAAAAGTAAACGCACTATAGTCAGTGTAGGCGCATGAACTTGTAATGTGAATGTGTCCTGCATAGGGATTTATCCTTGAATGTATATATGTGTCTATATATTATATAATCTAGCTACTATATATATAATTACTATATATTATATATATTATTAATTATCACATCACCGTAATTTATATTAATTATTCGAGCTACAAATGTCCTTTAATATCTAATTCGCAGTACCTCGGAATGAATATATT
>NC_061100.1:133323152-133328152 GCF_015104395.2 Macrobrachium nipponense | reverse complement strand
TGTTCTTTGTAAAATCAGTTTGCCTCAGTAAAGGGTCCGTACAGGACCGAAAGTACTTGGCTATCTCGCTTTTTCATTTTTTCCTTCGTGGCAAAAAACCTTTATATATATATATATATATATATATATATATATATATATATATATTATACTATATATATATATATAAAAGAGAAAGTACCCGCTCTGCAAACATAAGCGAGACCCATTCACTTTTCCTCAGAGATTTTCCAGACAATCTCTTTCCCTTCGAACATTTCGGCGAGTTTGACTAATGGGAAAGCAGGTACGAGACCCAAAGGAAATTCTGTTTGGTCGAGACGCTGCTGATGTAGGGGGGCGGGGGTGTGACGGGTGGACGAATTGATCCGAGTGCGCCTAACCTTGGAGTCGTTTTCGTACTCAGAGAGAGAGAGAGAGAGAGAGAGAGAGAGAGAGCAAATACAATTTTTTGTTTGTTTTTAGTTAGCAAGGTTGGGTAACAGCAGCCGCTATATACGTTTTTCTTGTATGTCTGATGAGGCCATTGATAATGATACACAAGGCAAAAATATGAGGGAATTTAGGGCAGAGAGAGAGAGAGAGAGAGAGAGAGAGAGAGAGAGAGAGAGAGGGTGATGATACCTGGGGTTATGACAAGGACTCAAGGAGCCTCCGAGATGAAGGGAAGATCAAGGTAAACCTTTAGGGAAGATGGTCTCTACCTCTGACCGCTGAAGGCAGCGGACGGAATGTCGAGCAGTTGTGATTTCGCACGAAAAGAGGATGTTGGAGGGACTTGATATTTGTGAGCAGTATGGGATAATAATTACTGAAGGACTGGAGGATATGGGATCAAAATGGCCGAGAAAGGGAAGTCATTTTGATGACGCTGATGAAGCAAGGAAGCTATTTGGGTTTGAAGATACAGGATAGGTATTTTGAATAGGATAATGACAGCGACGTGATGACGAAAATCAGAAGTCCTGGTGATAATGATAAAGAAGGGCAATCTGTGATGGTGAGGAGCCAGAGATACTCTAGGATCATCAAGGGAATTTTTGATTACTTGCCCTGCTTTTCTAAAATTAAAACATTATAGAAAAAAAAAAAAAACTATAAACAGCCATTTGATTTATTAGAGTGAAAAACGTCTGGGTGCTAAAGAGAGAGTTTAGCGATACACTACAAAAGGCGGCGGGAAGCCTTGAAGAATGGGTGGCTTTTGAATAATAAACCCTTTTTCAGGGTTAGAATCAATGAAGAAGTCATGCACGAGGGAGCAATTTGTCTGCAGACATTTGGAATTAGACTTGCAATCTAAAAAGATTCGAGGATAAAAATGGTTAATACCCAATTTACCTACGTAAATGTGTAGCCTTGCTCTATTTAAGTCCATTTAGGAATAGTAAAGTACGGCCATTTAAGATTAAATTGCAAAAATAAATCATGATTTGAGTGTTGCAGTTATTTGCCATGATAATGACCGGTCTTGCTATTTATTACTCGCATGAATGATTATTGAACTTCTCGCTCCTGCTTCTCATGAGAACACGAAAGCACCGGATTCATCTGCTTATTCAGGTTCGTTTTGAGGATCGAGTTCTACGAGTCGTGTTCAGTAGGAAGGTGCGTGTCGTTTCAAAGGTTCTCGAATCCTACGCTTAGATGCTTTCCAGTTTAACTTTGGAGTTTCTCGTGAGTTCGTCTATTAGATAATTGCTCGCTGTTTTTTTTCCGTTCAAGATATTTTTAATGCATCATCATAGATTTTTATGAATTTATGTATCAAAATATTCGTGGTGATATCTAATGAGACAGTCTTCCCTAGAATCTCCTGTATTATTTACCAACTGGAATGTTCTTGATTAGATCCGCCGGGTATGTTCTTGCATTCATTTGAAGCTGCAGTCTCTCTGAAGCTGTCCACTGATATATTCTTGAACAGGTTTTGAGTTGATGTTCGGTTTATGTGCAGTTATAGAACCGTATGCCCGAATAATTTTGACTGTATCGCCTAAGGTAATCTTGAATTTATGCTTCCAAATAACCTTGATTTATCACCTAAGGTAATCTTGGATTTCTACCTTCAAATAATCTTGAATTTATGCTTCAAAATAATCTTGAATTTATTAGTGGTGAGAGAACTGAATTCTTGTGTGAGAGGATTTTTGGGTAGTATGTAGTGTCATAAAATGAAAATGAACTGCTGTTTTCCTAGATATATTTCGAGGGGCATTTTGAATCCATCGGCTGAAGTGTTTCCCAGTCCAAGTGATTTAATCCGTGGTCGAATTGGCAAAGGTTTCAAACAGTGTCTCTAAACCTCTACAAAAGTTAACGAGGCGTTTGAGTTTGCTTTGAAAGATTGTGAATATAATATCGGATTTAAATGAAGCGACCTTGTTTCTTGCGTGTCCACCCTGTGGTAGGGGTGTAAGAATACCACCACCGTAGGTCCTGCGTATCGTAAAAGGCGACTACAGCTGCTGCCTTGTAGTCGTACTTTTTTTTTAGTAAAAGGCTAGGCCCACCGCCAATAACAGTGGAAACTGCTGCCTTTCAGGTGGATTTTTGTAGTCAAAGGCCCACCGCCAATAACTGTGGTTGATGACAGCAAGGGCATGCGGTCCTAAAAACTTCTTTGCCAAATAATAAACCATGCCTGATGTTCTAAGGAAGGGCGCATCAGGCAACCGACCCCATAGTGTAGGGATAACGGTGGGAAAGAAGAAGAAGACCTTCTTTCTTGATTGTGTTTGATAAAAATGAATGAAAGACAAAAGATTCTGACTCACTGATGTGACTGAAGAGTGAATGACTTTAATTTTACCGATAGTTCGACGGGAAAAGAAGAAAATTGGCACCTGCTATGAGTTAAAGAAAGTAATTAGATTCAAGATATTCACATATCTGTCTTGTGTTAATGGCGAATTTTTGCTTCAGTTTCAATCATTTGCTTATTAGCTGTGATTAGTGAGAGGGATTCGTAGTTTTTTGGAACTTATGAAGAAATTTCGCACACACAAAACTCTGGTTATTGCGGAGAGAAAGAATATATAAAACGGCAATTTTGTCGCGAACAGTATTAAAAATTCCATGTTGTAGTTCAATTTTTTAATACAGAAAACGAAGTATTGAAATTAAAAGCGTGAACAAGTATGCCGTGTTGGCCTGCTACTATCAGCTGACAAATGATTATAGCGTGCCAGTCTGTATGCAATGCATTATACTAATTAATGCTTCCATCCTGGGTACTACAGAAATGGGAGTGTGTTGGATATAGAGAAAATTTCTTCATGAAAGTTACAGGGTGATTTTATCATTTTCATGTTAAACTATACAGTCATACGATCTATGGTAGAGAGAGAGAGAGAGAGAGAGAGAGAGAGAGAGAGAGAGAGAGAGAGAGAGAGGCGGCCGGTAAGACAATGGAACCCGTGACAAAAATTCCAAAATATCTCTTGCTAAATTAGAGTGTACATTAGATCATTTTTTAATTTGGTGACATTTCCACATGAAGCGACTTAAATCAGTTGCTTCTATGAAGCATCGCTCTTGATATTTTTAGGCAAAAATGAAGAGGAACCTTTTAAATACACACAAACTCTTAGTTCACTCACAGTATAAAATACGCTAAGTCTCCTTCAGCGCTTCCAGACCGCGTAGGCTAAAATTTCCCCTTTTGGTTATCTTGATATTACTGTTGTTCAAATTTTGATAAGTAATGGTTCAATTCCACGCTTGTCAAATGAGAGCTTAAGGTGTTTAAGGGGTCCACGAAATTGAACTCAATTACTATGTCGTTGGTTCAGAATTAATTTTCAATATTGCAACTAGGTCGGCGTAGCAGGACCGGATGAATGTCTCTAGATAGCCAGCCATGAGCTATCGTGCAGGACCAGTAAAAGATCTATTTCAGTTTTAGTTGTGTGCAAAAGAGTGGATAATACTTTCATGTCTTGACATACTGCCATTAGCAGTGTTGTTCATTTCCTCTAAATGTGAATATTTTGTTTTGTGGAATATTGCTCCTTCAGTTGAACGGACTCTCTGGTTTGTTCTTTTGAATATGATGATATATATAATTATTTCTGTTCTCATATTTACGAACCAGAAAAGGCCATTCACAAAACAAAATATTCATTTATATATATATAATATATATATATATATATATATATATATATATATATATATATACTATGTATATATACATATATATATATATATATACATATATATATATATATATATATATATACACACATATACATATATATATATATATATATATATATATATATATATATATATATATATATATATATATTTCTGTCCAAACTCTGCCCACCTCTCCACTTTGTTAGCCAGTTGGATTTCCTTGTGCTGAATAATGAATAAGCCAGTGGCGCAGACATCCCTTTTCTTAAAGAATCTCCCTTTCTGCTTCCTCATTACACCCTTCGCTGTCTCAGCTCTCTGGTCCGTTAACTGACACGACAAAAACAGTTGTGTGTGGTTTCGATTATTACTTGCTGTTTTTGTCATCTGTACATAACTGGTTTTCTGACGTGTTGCATGATGCTCGATAATTGCTGTTCTCGAGTAGAAAGAACTTGGAAGTGATTTTAGTAGCCTTGCTTGTACTGTAGTCATGGTCAGTTTCCGTTTTTATTTGATTTTAATGAAGACTGCGTGGAATAATTAAAAATGAACTAACTGCGTATTATTAAACATTATCAGTTTATCGTGATCATGAAACTGGAATTATCTCACTTCACGGTCTTCGGTATTCCTGGAGCCTGACCTCTGTAGACTGACTACATATGGATTCGGTTTGAGTGTCGCGTTCGTTATGCCCTTTTTGGCTTATAAGCTGGAGGAGAGTTTATTTATGGTTTTGCACAGAAAAATTGCCTTTGAAACTGTCGAGTGTCTTCACTTTCAGCAGTTAAAAGACTTCATCAGATATATTACAGATCTGAAGAGCTTCTCCCATGCTCAAGGAGGAACGAAGA
>NC_061100.1:133298152-133318152 GCF_015104395.2 Macrobrachium nipponense | reverse complement strand
GTATACATATGTGTATATATATATATATATATATATATATATATATATATATATATATATATATATGTGTGTGTGTGTGTGTGTGTGTGTGTGTGTGTGTGTGTGTGGAAGAGGGTTCAGAGCGCTGTTCATGAAATTCCTATGAGTCTGTATAGCTTTTCCATCTTAGATGATGAAGTTAGAGGATAAAGTAGGGGGAAGAGTTTGTTCTTGCGCCTGTTTTTGAGCAATTTATTCTTTCTAATGGAAGTAATGTTTTGACGAAGAAAAAGTATATGCGAAATGTTTATAAGTGATGAAATTTTTAGAAATTTTGAGAATTTCTCCAAAATTTGACAGTGGAACTTTTGAACATGTATACTTTTATACATGTTTAAATGTATACTATACATATTTAATGTATACTTGTATACATGTTTAAATGTATAGTATACATATTTAATGTATTAGCTACTTGTATAAATTGACGAGAATTATTCTGATTCAAGCAATGCGTCCACTCAATTCAGGGAATTAAGGACCATTTTCGGCGAGGAGTGAAAAGCAGTAGCTTTTCTTTGAATAAGTTTCTACAGCATTCCCTTACTTTGTTTCAGACTAACAATTATTGTAAAACCATTGTGAAATTTGTTTGCTACAGTCCTCCTTAATAGTATGGGAGACATTGTTCCATCTGCCCTCTTTTTCTCGATCTCGTATTTGTGATACGAAGTTTGATTAACATAAAGTAAGAAATTAGAAAAATAGATAAAGCTACTCCCAAATGAAATAAGAGGGATATTTATTTATTGACACGTATTTGTATAGCTCTCTGTAGATGGTTTTCAAGCTTCAGAGGACGAAATTTATTTTTTTATATGTCTGTTTGATATACAATTAGCTCAAAACTACTTTTCAACCATGACGTTTCTTTCATAATTACCATACAGAGGTTACCGCTGTAGTGAGGCGAGACAGCCATCTTATAGTATATTTGACCTCTCTCTCTCTCTCTCTCTCTCTCTCTCTCTCTCTCTCTCTCTCTATTGAGACGTACTTTCTGACAGCATTCATCGTTTCGATAAGTGTTTCTGTGGCCACTTGATTCCCTGAATATGTAGAATGTCGTAGAATGTTTCTTTCCCAGGGTGATCAAAATCTATTTCACACGTAAACACACATGTGTATTCTTTTAAGTATACAGTAGCTCTCGTGTACCTAAGGAGGAAACCTTTTCAGCTGTAAGATCTGAAGATGCCTATTGCATAAGTAAACGGAAGACACTAACCACGTAGGGGAACAGACCTCGTTAGACACAGTCGTGGATGATTACTGTCATTAATTTTCTTCACGCACTTGTGGTTGCTGGCGTGCGGCCTTCAGCGTATGAATTTTCTATAAACAAGTTCAATCGATCCCTTGGTTAGTGTATCTGTAGACAAGGGACTCATAAGTGTGATGTTCACTCATACGACAGCTGAGGACGAGGTCTTGGCGAGCCGACCACGAAGTGTATATAGCATCCGGCAGGAGGAGGCGATGGGGCTCCTCCGACAGGAATGAACAACGGAACATTAGCAGTGGGCCGTTTTATACGTCTGAATTGTAGATTGCCTTATTAGAAGGCTATGAATTTGACGCGTATTGTTTGCGGTACATAGCCTGAAGGCTTAGTGTCCCAGAGATAGAAAAACTCAATTATTATATCTATACTTTTCCTTCCATCGACTTGAGTGTGTGTAATTGTAAATGTTCCCTTTAAATGCAAAACTTCAGTTAAACGTCTTTTGTTTATTTGTGACTGCAGCGCAATATGCAAATTACTATGATAAAAAAAAACGCGGTACTTGTGTGCCTACGAATTAGTTCATAATATCCATCATCATTTTCAACTTATTTAACTTTGCTGTTGTCCGCCTGGCTCTGTTTTTATTTGGAAGATTTGCAGCCTCCATCCTTTTTATTCCGCAGCGAAAAAGTTTGAAAAGTAATTGTAGATATAAAGGATTTTCTGTTTACGTGAGGAACAAAAGGGTCAGGTATTCTAGTAATAGAAAAATTTTACTCTTTGTTTCTCATTTTATACATACACACACACACACACACACACACACACACATATATATATATATATATATATATGTATATATATATATATATATATATATTTATATATATATATATATTTATTATATATATATATTATATTATATATATATATATATATATATAAATATATATATATATCTTATCACTCCGAGCTCTCATTTGGAAGCTTTGCATCATCCATCCATTGTATCGTGCGATGAAGAAGTTTGAAGTGGAGGTGGTAAATGACACGACGGTGTTCATATTACAGCTTATTACGTAATCGAGCATGTTATATTATGTAGTCAAGCTGAGTGGGAGCCTTGACTCCGAAATAGTGGGGTATAATAAACAGTGCGTTGATGGATATTTTTCTTCTACAACCGAGCATTTGTCGGGGTTGTATGATTGGCGACACTGTTGCCAGAAATAGGGGTAAGAGAGAGAGAGAGAGAGAGAGAGAGAGAGAGAGAGAGAGACTTTCTCTCTCTTTCATTATATACCCTGAAGAAAATTGGTGACATTGATACTGGCATTAATGCAGTCGTGGGTCTTGAAACTATGAGAAGTTAGTAAGGTGAAGTTTCATAGTCCCCGATCATAGGCATTACTTCAAATGATACGGTTGTTGGTGTGCCCGAGGGAACAAAAAAAATTAAGTTCTCGAAGTTGCAGGTCTACAAATGCTTCTGTTGACGTTGAAAACGCAATGTTACCAATCAATATTCATAAAATATTACTTTTTAAAACTAATGTTTCTCAGATGTTTATGTACATATTCATTATTTACGAGGTAGAGCTATTAGGATGTTGAATGACATTTTTAGCTTAATGTTTGTGTTCACACACGTGCGCATAATATCTACCTATCTATCTATCTGTATAACAGAAGGCTGTTAAAGCCGGTGTTTCTTGCACTCCGTCGTAGGCGAACCAAAACAGCCCTAGTTTTTTTTTCCTTTCGAAACAGGAAAGATATTTTTGCCGCAAAACGCGAGGATGTGATAAAAAATGGCCGACGGCACATCCAAGAGATGGATTAGTTTCGGGATTGTTATGATTCAAAAGTCCAATCTCAAGAAGGCCCCATCATTCCTTGAAGCATCGGACCGGACTGTATTTGGAGGGGTGGGGGTTGGGGGGGGGGGGGTGATTGCCAAAAGGAGGAGGGGGAGGAGGTGGGGAGTTGCTTCTTATTTCTGGTGTATCTGAATATTCATTCTGTGGTCTGTGCACACACCTTGCATCAGCATTCTTTCTTGCTTCTCCCTCTCTTGACAGAGAAAGAGATAATGAACCTGAACATGAGGCATAAGAGCTAAATATATGCTTGGTTGTGAGGATCTGGAAGTTTCTTACACTGCGGTTTCATTCTTGATTCGGGTTTCTAGATAAGTTATGCTATATGACTTCTGATTTATTTTCCTTGGAGGCCAACCAACCTCTCTCTCTCTCTCTTTGATACGAGAAACCACTTTCAATGAAGTAAAATGTTGGTGAAGCTATGTCTGGTTCAGTTTTCAAAAAGATTATTCGGCCATAATGGTATAAGGTTGGAATTCCCGTGCTCCTCTCCGGCCTGACTGAAACCCACCACGAGTGACTAACTGCCAGATACTAGTTCATTCTTACGTCAACAAAGACAGAATGGAATTAATCGGAACTGGCCTCAAGCATTTTGGGCCTCGAAAGGTTTTTCTGATTAACTTTACTTGAAACTGTGATTTCCTTTTGCAATGAGGGAGTTTGATGCACGAAATTTTCGCCTTATGCAAGACGTAATCGGGTGGAGAGAGAGAGAGAGAGAGAGTTACTTGAGCACCAGTTGTAATGTAGTTAGTCCTTTTGCCTTATAGAGGCACTTCTCTTTCTTTTGGCAAACGTCTATTTTTATAAAGACAAGAAAGAACCTTCCTTGTGACGGAGGGCGCCACTTCAAGTCTTGAGTTAAAATAATCCCGATAAAACAGAGAGAGAGAGAGAGAGAGAGAGAGAGAGAGAGAGAGAGAGAGAGAGTTATGTTTTTACAAAGTATATACAAGTTACCGAGTCAGTGTTGCTTTCCTTTGTACTTATAATATGATGTATTTATTGATGGAAATATAGGTAACCTAATTGGTTTTTTTTATACATTTATATGAATGTATATACACATGTGTAACTATATATATATATATATATATATATATATATATATATATATATATATATAATATATATATTACATCATACGTATATATAATCTTCGGATCTGAACTTGTTTGAACTCTTCTGCGTTAAACGTAAAAAGTTGTCTGGACCACTTTTTTTTTTTTTTCTTTATTGTCTTCTCGCTCCCTCATCTCTTCTCAAGATTTTGTTTGTTTCGATTCTTGTTCCTGTTTCGGTCTTTTATCAGCGGTCGTTCTCTTGCATTCGCTTTCTGTTTTCTGTGTATTGTTGAGGTAATCATGTCGGTTACTGTCAATTGTAGAAGTTGGGAAGTAACCAGACCTGGATCTTGGCTACTGGATTTCACCCTGGGAAAATAGTGGGCATTTAGCGCCACCTTTTCCTTAATGGAACATCTGGTAATGATTCTCTCTCTTCCAGTAACAAATGATCTTCTCTTCTAACCATTTCTCCTTCCTGGAAGATAATCTCGCCATTCACTCCTCTTTCGTGTCTTTTCTCTTTGTTATTTCGGATTCTGTCATTCACTCCAAGTTGTGGTGGGTTGTCTCCTTTCCATCACTTCCTCCCATTTCGTTATTTGTTCCTTTTTTAGTTGGGGGAGGGGGGGTTGGGAATGGGGTAGGGGCGTGTGACTCGAGCTATTTACTTCCAGGTTGTCGGACTGGGTTTTTGGCCAGCTGTCCTTACGCAAATATAGGTATTCCGTACTACACATGTATGTATGCACACAGACTCACAGTTGCTTTCCGGTTTTTCGTGGTAAGTGTTGAATTCAGTCGACGGTCTTTTCTCTCTCTCTCTCTCTCTCTCTCTCTCTCTCTCTCTCTCTCTCAAAGAATGTTTTATTTACAAGTGAGGATAAACTGCAGTTATTTCGTTCCATATCTTCTTGTTTTCCAGAGGAAAAATCCTTTCGTAATCTTGTACCAGATGAAGTAGGCATTGGTTTCAGGATGTAAAAGTCACAGACAGACCTGCCATTTCCGTCTGGCTTAAAACGTTATTAAATCTTGAAATGCGATTTCTTTTGTAGGCATTTGCACTATTCCTTTTCCGCAACCCTGGAGAGGATTTCTGTGGAGTACGTTTTCACTCCTGGTGAATGCGATTCCGAAGGTTTCTGAGGCTTGATAAACTCGGAGGACGTAAATACTTCATGAACGTTTTAATATCACCAAGATTTATGGACCCTTCATATAGGTGAATGCAGCCATTCAAATACTTATGACGGTGACAAACGATGCCACATGTTCGTTCGTGGGAGTCACTGGTGACTGCCTGGCCCTTATATTTGTGGAACATTTCAAGTGCGATGGCGGTTTTCATTTCATGTCATCTAAGACGTCCATCAAACTGGTGCTTTGTTACATACTAAAGTAATATCTGTTGAAGAACATCTCTGTGATGGTGCTTTTTCTTATATTTTAAATTAGGTGGATGTAAATGTCTCAAATTTGATCCTACTGATGGATGCATATAAAGAATTGCATTTTCCCGTATACCGTATGAAGTCATTCATATAACAGTAAATAGATAAATTATAAGTATTTTCTAGATCCGCACCATATAAAGTGATGAACACAGATTATCCTTTAATCTCGAGAGGAGATAGTACAGTTGGTTGAGATATACCATCGAGAAGTGAATTTGGTAGTTTTTCCTAAGTACAACTGGATTTTTTAATTACCATTTGCCTGCTAC
The DNA here is from genome assembly GCF_015104395.2 of Macrobrachium nipponense. Classification (NCBI taxonomy): domain Eukaryota; kingdom Metazoa; phylum Arthropoda; class Malacostraca; order Decapoda; family Palaemonidae; genus Macrobrachium; species Macrobrachium nipponense. Next base: position 133,312,209 of record NC_061100.1, on the reverse strand, counting down.
ACCGTCGTCTCTCTCGTGGTTCTGTCTGCTTTCTCCTTATTTCAGGTTTAGCCATTTACGTCTATGGGAATGATGGGGGAAGTAAGGAACTGAATGTTTTTAAATTACGTTATATTTCGTTCGATTAAAGGGACAGTCATAAGCGTTTGTGTCTATTCATAATTTTAAACTAGTGAACATTGTAACGGTTATTGTTGCGACTTTATATTCAACTCATACTTATTTTGGAAATGATTGAGGTCGAGTTGTGGCGTCTCTTGTTCATTACCAGTTATGGTAGTAACTGGGAAGTCTTTCTTGATCAGGCGCTTCAGGTAGTAATTAATGTTACCTCACATGCAAGCAGTCACTTACTCGTGTGTGTGAATCATAATCTCGTAGCCTCTCCTTTTATGTATGTTTTTTGAAGGCATCTAAGGCGAAGAAAACATAAGATGTTGTTCATTAATTGATTTGTTAACTCGTAATAACTGGTGTTGGGACAGTTACAGCCATAGGTACGTGAAATTATATAGTTTTCGTGAAACAGGGCAAGGGAAAAGAACAAAATACGAATGCTGCCAAGGTTACGTGAGATTTAGTCGTATACAGAACTGTATTGATTATCGCTATGGAATTATATCCCGAAAGACTATTCGGTAACATTTAACCCAAACATTTCTTTTCTCGTTTGTAACCAAGACAGCCTCTTTCACCGCTGGCTCCTCTATATAATTATGTATGCAGACTGAAGAGGACCCTTGATCCTATCTTTAGTCCGGTGTCTGACGTCCCCAGGATCCATTCTTTCTTCATATTTGTCATTTTGTTTACGATATTGATACCTTTAATCATTTAATCTTTTAACTAACCCGGGGACGATAAAATACTAAAAAGACTTTTCCTTTGTGCAGAGCTAACGCAGTTATAAGTTTGATAAGCTTAAACTCTCTCTCTCTCTCTCTCTCTCTCTCTCTCTCTCTCTCTCTCTCTCTCTCTCTCTAACCAAACCGTAATCAGAATACTTTGGTAATTAGACTTTTAACATGGTAGAGAACTAATATGGCTGTAAAAATTGAAAATTATTAAATTACTCGCACACGCACACAGTTATGAGTAAGGTAGTGTACCGGAGAGAGAGAGAGAAAGAAAGAGAGAGAGAGAGAGAGAAGTATTAAGAAATGAAATATTAGGAGAGGAAAGGAGGCTCCTTTTCGTAGAGATCTTCAGAGTAGGAACGAGAAAATTGCCGACGGAGAGAGAGAGAGAGAGAGAGAGAGAGAGAGAGAGAGAGAGAGAGAGAGAGATAAGGACTAAACGCAGAGTTGTAATGAGTTTTGAGGGCGGGGGGATGGGGGGATGGTGGGGGTCGGGGGGGGAGGAGGAAGGGCTGAAGATTATTTGGTATTCGACTTGGCCACGTCGACGTGAGATGGCACTCGTTATCGTCATCAACGCTCATCATCAATTTGGCCAGGTGCCACTCTAGGTACCCCCACCCCACCCCTTTCCCTCCCCCTCGCCCCCCTCCCCCATTTCTTTACTTTGCAAGTTCCTCCTGGTCCCTCGACGAGAAGGAGAAAGGAAAGAGGATACCAAGACCAAAAGACAGGCAGAGCAAGTTGTCATTATGATGTCATACCTGAGAAATGAGATGGCTATTGATGTACAGGTAATGAAGTCTGTGTGGAAATGACATGAATGAATATGGAAAGGAGGAGGTGCAGATGTCTTTATAATGGCAGGTCAAAAGCTGCTGATAACTGTTGCCATTACTGTAGACATTAATGATTCAATAGTCGATTTCATAATCTGCCACAGCCTTATAAAACATTGGTTTTTTTTTTCGGTAGGTGAGAGACCCTTTGGGAATATTTTGTCTGCCAATACTATTATTATTATTATTATTATTTATTATTATTATTATTATTATTATTATTATTATTATTATTATTATTATTATTATTATTATTATTATTTTGTTGCAAATAATGGCAGTTTTCAGCGATTTAATCTTATACAGGGTCTTTTCCATTCTCCTGATAATTCGTTTTTCTGACTCGGCTAGGTTGTTGAGCAGAATTCCAATGTTCTTATTTGTCATAATTAGGATATTTGTCAAAAACATCCTAATTATGACAAATATGAACATTGGAATTCTGTTCAACAACCTAGCTGAGTCAGAAAAACGAATTATCAGGAGAGTTGAAAAGACCCTGTATAAGATTGAATTAGGCGAAAACTGCCATTATTTTCAACAAAACATGTATCAAGGAAGGTCTTCTCCCTGCATATATTATTATTATTATTATTATTATTATTATTATTATTATTATTATTATTATTATTATTATTATTATTATTGTTGTTGTTGTTGTTGTTGTTGTGGTTAACTGTCTGCGATAATTGCAGTGCTTTCTACGTACTGATATTGTTAATCGTTGCAAACAAAAATGATTTTACCACAGATACAGGAACGTCTCGCTGTATGAAGTTTGGGTTATTGTCCTTTACAAGATGATGTTTATATGGTTGCAGAGAGAGAGAGAGAGAGAGAGAGAGAGAGAGAGAGAGAGAGAGAGAGAGATAGTATTGCCTGTGTTATATGCATCTCATTTGTATTCACGGATTACGCTCGACCGGTTTCTTATTTGACAATTGCCATGCTATTAGTGGCTCGTTTGGGATGGTCATGGAGCTGTATATATCTATGTTTTTGCTTCGCTTTACCACATTTAGTTTGATTTTTCATGAGCATATTGGTTTTCTTTCAAGGAGAAGCGTAATCGTAATTTGATTTCTGAGTTGAACGTTTCATTCATGGCATGTTTCGTTTTTGGAATAAGTTACGGCACACATGTTTTGATTAGTATTGCTGTATACAAATTTGTGGAAGTGACCGCGTAGGCGTGATTTTCCTGGTGCTTAGTATATATATCTGCATTCTTGTCTTACGTGAACGCATTTTCGCTTACTCAAGGAATGAGCCTACAAACTACTTTGTTGTTAGTATTGTTGGGGGGGGGGGGGGGGGGTGGGGGGGGGGGGGGGGGGGGGGATAGGAAAGCCCTATGGAAAAGGCTGAAAAGGTCTGAAGAAGGTGTTTCGCGGTGAGTTAAAGATACAGGATTTTAGGATAGGATATTTATGATTTATTTATTAGAATGAAAATTTAAAAGATAAATAACATGCGTGTTAAGAAGTTCAGACAAATTATTTCTAATAAAATATGGCGTATTTATTTTCAATTTCGTTAGTGAAACAAGTCTCTAATCGACTGTTGAATTTTCACGTTTTAATTAGCTTTAAAAGTTAGGAATATGATATTTACAATTTATGCGTGAGGGGAAAATCTTGCAAACTGGAGGTCGGATCACATCTTGTTTTTTGTTTTTTCCACCATAAGCCATTTCCTTTGATAGGACTTAGTGCAAAGTCTCATGGGATGAAGTTGTTAGCTAGCTTCATGTCCTTGTTAGAAAAATCCATGGTTGATACCACTGCAGTTTCCTGACTCCCAAATACCGTGTTAACGTCGTAAGTCATTAGACACAATCAACTTCTGGAGGATCATGACCATCGAACTTTCGTTCTCTCGATGGAGAAGCAAGTGTGCGACCAATCACACTACAAATACAATATAGTATATAGATACATACATACTATATATATATATATATATATATATATATATATATATATGATATTTATACATATATACTATGTATATATTATATATATACTATGTATGTATATATATATATATATATATATATATAATATATATATTATATATATATATATATATATATATATATATATATATATATATATATATATGCATGCGTGCACACACACATGCATAAATTTTTGTCGTATACACCGCGACATTTTTCTATTCACAGTTATTAAGCCAAAAATATCGTGTAAGAACCTGTTCACTCTGCCTCGACAATAACTTACACCCGTGGGGAATTACGTAAATTAGATAAGTACATCGTTACATGTGAGATTGACACCGCTGCGTGGTTTGAAAACAATGATATATAGTGACTCTTGATAACTAATGCCTCAAATTGCTAAAAGTTACTGTGCATTAACAGAGAGATGGATTTCTATCTAACAAACCAAAAGGGTTAGAACTGGCTGGCATTAGCAGGCTTCCATCAAATAGATTAATTATCCATTTGTCCGGAGTTCATTAGATCTATTAAAACTCCTTGATCTAAACTGACCTAATCAGGTAATTAAGCGTTAGAGAGATAGCCTATTGCCATAACTAAGTTCTTAACCTAGAAGCCTCATCTCAGCATACCTGTTGTTAAGCAGAAATGTAATCCTTCTGGACACAAAAGCCCTTGATCATTTCCAACCTCGTTTCAGTGCTCCGTTATACTTTCTAGAAACAGAAAGAATGTGTACGTGCAAATACGTACATGGAAATGCACACTTTACAGAATTGCCAAATGCTATGTCAAAGGCATCTGCAGACACTAATGCTACTGTTATTTATCTTGTAAGGCGGGACTGCGGCCTTTAGCAGAAGACGACCTTTTTGATCATTAAATCCACCCCGCCCCCTCTCACTCTCTCTAGTCCGTCCCGTCATTCAAGTACTTTAAAGAATTTCCCTTTCCTTCAAACGTATTACTCTTCAGCGGATTCCAAGTCCTTTCATCCTTAACATTCTTACCCCTCAGTGTATCATCATTCGTGCCTTCCCCTTCCTGCCCTAAACCTCTAACCCGCTATCTTTCTTTCTCCTATTTTGTCTTGACAATCCCAGTCGCCCGTTTTCTACATCCTTCTAGGAATCGTCATCTCCTCCCCCGCCTCCCTACCCTCCCCCCCTCCCTCCCTCCCTTTCCCTCCCCCTCTTTCCTGTGGTCATGGTCCATGAGGGAAAGGTGGAACCTGAAAGTTACTTCAAATTGGATTTCGCTCGGTCTTCGAGAAGGGTACCCAAGGAAGGATAACGTAATCTCTCAAAAAGTACCTGTAGGGGCCTCTCTCTCTCTCTCTCTCTCTCTCTCTCTCTCTCTCTCTCTCTCTCTCTCTCTCTCTCTCCTTTTCTGTGATAAGAATTACGTCCTCCTGGAATCTTAGAATGCTGCGGTTGGTGAAGAATTACATGGCTGGATATTACTACTATTGCTATTGATATTAACTGTGGTAATATTCTTTTCTTTAGACTGCCAACATGGATTATTACCACTTCCAGCAGTAATTTAATTAACTTCTCGAAAAACTAATCCTGTATACCACAATTGGCGCTACTCAGTCAGATCTGCTGCTACTGCTACTGTGACGTCGCTTGCTGCTGTTTTTGTAGCTCTTGGAGATGCTTATTTTCGAACGATCTTTTTTCATGTATGACTCCATATATTAATGATTAGTGCTTTTCCACGGAGAGTCTTTGGAATGAAAGGTGGGAATGCAGGAATTGATTGTTGTGCCAGCTTTCCTGTATGGAAGCGAAGTTCTTTGGTTGCTGAATAGTCACGTAAAGCCGTTGTTGGTCCCGTTGCTGAATAACCACTGGTTCCATGCAACGTAAAAACACCATCAAACAAAATGAATGCAAGGATGAAGTTGAAAGCTGTTGATGTGAAGTACTAGATGTGCTAGCACTGTATGAGCGGCGTGAGAAAGGTTCAACAAGTGAGAAATGTCGATGTGAAATAGAATTAGTGGTAAAAAGGTTGGTGCAGGTGAACGAATGCGTCATGTTGTTTTCAGATAGTTTGGTTATGTGGGAAGGACGGTGAGATGGTGTAAAGACTGAAGACACTGAAGACACGCAAGTATTTGGAGGGAGTGGAAGAGGAAGACCTAGAAAGGGCTGGATAGGTAGGTGGCTTGAAAGCGGTGTTGGAACGAACAGCCATGACGTCCAAGAGGCGTGAGAGAGAGTCAGGGCAAGATGAAGTTGAGTGGCGCAGCGTTTAGCGATGTTTGACTTGGTACTCATGAGCTTCAGTTTATGCGTAAGAAGTCTTATGCTGTGCAAGATATTGACTTAGGGGGTCATCTATGATTCTGTAGATAAAGTATGAATGAAACAGCGACTATTATGCTTTCGTTTTATCAACGGCAACTGTAGGGAAAATGACTTAATGTTGAAAAAAATGATCTTGACATATACTTAATTCTTATTTAATTCTTTTATAGGTGGTATAATGTAGTATAATGACCTTGAATTAGCTTCTTCAAAGGGAAATTTACTTGTATTACAACTCCATGTTTAGTGAGGAGTGATAGTGCCTACTATTTTTATTATCATTTATCATTATTACACAAGTGTAAAATCTATAAAATTCTGCTGTTTTTCAGCTGGAGTAAATAACCAGAAAATGTGTGTGGAAGTATCTCAAGTACTTCTGTATCCCTGAGCGGCTTGAATCAAATGTGATTTTTTTTTTTTTGGCTGTGAAAATCCAATTAAGGAACAAATAAATTTGTCATGAAACCTACAATCAACCCGTAATAGCCAGCTGATGTGTAGAGCGTATTAGCATGAAAATTGAGTCTAGCAAAAGCGTTGTATAATAGAGAGTTTTAATAGCCGTGTAAAAGAATCTGAAAGGTACCTACTGCGGGAAAATGTTCAGACATATTATTGCCATGTATTGAAGATTGGTATAACTTTTTATTTTATTTTACAATGTAGCCAACTATATAGAATTGACAGTGCTGTGCATTCCATAGGCCAAGACATAGTGTTTTTCGTAAACAACTTTTAAACCGAGTTATGGCTTTCCTTACCACTGAAGCGCTGAGTGTTTCAAACAACGCTCTAATTTTCGAAAGTACTGTGCGTTGCCATATGTGTCTCATTCAATTTTTTACTTCAAGTGTGACATGTATCAGTGACGTCGGTATAGCGTATCCTCCACTATACCTTATCAAATGGTTGTTTGACTTACAGTTAAATGTCATCATACCTATCCTGGGCACTAAGAATTTTTTTAAAGTAAATTAATAATATTATATTGTGTGACGATATTTACTTTTCTTAAAGAAATTATGTTTTAATCTATAGGTAAAGGGGGTGGCGGCTCTGCGTCAGAGATACGTCATAAAGCATCACTTGTTCGAAACGGTCTGAGGAAAGGCGAGAAGAAGTTGGTCTTTTTTTTCCCAAGAGTAAACGGCTTAATTAGGCACATCTGTCAGTGCAGTGTACTGTAATAGATTCACATAACCGCTCATCTTATGTCTAGGCCAGTCCCTTACGGCAGGATGTATGTTCACCTCTCCTGAGGGATACATTTGAAAAACGTATCCCTCAGGAGAGATGAAACATACATCCTGCCGTAAGGGACTGGCCTAGACATAAGATGAGCGGTTATGTGAATCTATTACAGTACACTGCACTGACAGATGTGCCTAATTAAGCCGTTTACTCTTGGGAAAAAAAGACCAACTTCTTCTCGCCTTTCCTCAGACCGTTTCGAACAAGTGATGCTTTATGACGTATCTGTGACGCAGAGCCGCCACCCCCTTTACCTATAGATTAAAACATAATTTCTTTAAGAAAAGTAAATATCGTCACACAATATAATATTATTAATTTGCTTTAAAAAATTCGTATTGCCCAGGAATAGGTATGATGACATTTAACCATAAGTCAAACAACCATTTGATAAGGAGAGGTGGGACATAACATCCTGCCTATGTGAACTCTCTCGAGAGGCTCCGAGTTTCCAGCCCTGTGATTGGCTTATCAACAGTCAATCAAGAGCGTCGTAAGGGACTGGCCTAGACATGAGATGCACGGTTGATGTGAATCTACTATACCATAAATTAAGACGGTGTTAGAAACACTCAGTGCTTTGGTAGTAGCATGGAAATCCATACTTCAGTTTAAAAAAAAAAAAAAAAAAAAAAAAAAAAAACGAATTCTTGGCCTCGGGAATATGCATAGTTATTATAAAATTCAGGCCCATGTAATGTTATAAAGCTAGATTTCCTTCCTATGAGAACACAGATAAACCATTATTTCATTTCCCAAACGACTAAAAGGCAACTACTTGCGCTTCAAAATCTACGAAACACTTCCGTTCCTCAAGGTACAAAGGCAGCCAGGCAGGCATCCCAACTCTTCATGTTTACATAGCAACCAGACTGGTCTGAACAGGAGCCATCTTCTTTCTTAGGTTGCTTTGGTGAACAAACTTTCCCATTGTTTATGCCTCCCAAGCAACCAAAAATCTCCAGTTCTTTGGCTTTCCAAATGCCAGACATGTCAAGTGCTAATGCTTTGTGCGATAAAATTCCCTCAGAGAATTAAACGTACTCATTCTTCATGATTATTGAGAGATTGTTTTTTTTTCTCTCTCTCTTTTTGCAAATCCCAACCAAGCAAACATCCCTTCATATGTCGCTTGCTTCCCAAATAACCAGGTGTAACAAATAGCCCCTCTCTTACCTTTTTCGACCCCTCGCCCTTCCCAATCAGCATATATTACTCAAGTTTCTCCAGCGAATAGACATTTCTTACGGCCTCGTGTTCAGTGTTTAACCAAGTGGAATCGATGGTGTTATGTTCGAGTTCGGTTCCCGTGACCCTTTTCTGTGACCCCTCCCTCCCTGTCTGACACTTATGACGTTCAACACCAAACCGGGTTATTTTGTTCCGTATCGGGGGCCAGGTTGTAGAATACCCAATTTGAGGGAAGACTGCCTCGTCCGTCCTTCGGCCGTGATCCGTTGCCTTAGATGGCTCGGATTGAATCAGGATTTTGCATAAAGTTATTTCTGTTACCTGCTGAAGATATAAAAATAGATTTGTGCTTTTCCCGTAGTAGGGTTGTACGGTTGCATTTTTTGACATTTATTATGGAAGTCTTATAGTTTCCTATTTTTCCTTTCTATGATTCCGCTTTCATCCTGTTTCATTTCTGCATGTAGATCTACTGGGTAACAATCTAATTCCCATTTTAGCAGAATTACTTGATTATATTAATCCAAGAATTTTATTTGAGAAATCAAAGTCCCCTTTCTTTCACTTTCTGTGCAATCTTTTATTTACCGAGTTTCATCATTGTTAAACAACTTTTGTGATGAAATCTTTTTCAAATCCAAAGTTTATGATATTATTATTTTAATATGAGCAAAGTTGCAGTGTAAGTTTCTGTACTTTAAGAAGAAGGTTTTAAAAAAAAGCAAAGAAAAGTAGAATAAAAACAATGCTATTATCTGTTCTTATCTTGAGCATACAAGTAGAAAACTCGTGAAGGTCAGTGACATTTTGAAAAAGTATCTGAAAGTGCAAAATTATACAGAATGAAATGCAGTGATTTGCCGATAATACAGGGCCCTGCAGCGTACGGAAATAAATCCCTCAAGATAAAACCTGCGAGACATTAAAACTCTTACAGTGATATATTTACAAACTGTTTATAACTCAAGATAGTTCTTAGTTGTGAATTCTGCCGCTCTTGATATAGAAAATATATGGCTGCTGGCTCTTGAGGGAAGGAAATTGTGAAAAAGCCAGCCTATTTTAGGGCCGGTTCTGGAGTGGATTCGTGTAGATGTAAATAGTATAGGGTGCCTGAGTTGCTGGTACGAATCACAGGTTTGTCACCTTTGGGACTTGCGTCAAATTAATTTAGCGAACAAAACGGCAAGTGAATATATAGTATATATATATATATATATATATATATATATATATATATATATATGTGTGTGTGTGTAGTGTGTAGTGTGTGGCAGTGTGTGTGTTGGGTGTGTGTCAGTGTCAACATACCATATGGCCACGAGGAAAGTGAGCAATGAAGAGCAAAATCTTTCGCAAATGAACAAAGAAATACAAAGAAGATTTAGTTGTACAAACAACAACCAAGATCGGAATTAAAAAGGGATATATAACCATTTTAATGTAAACAATGAAATGTCTTCGGATTAGGAACAGCTGCAAAGGTGAACCAAGAGAAGGCAACGGATAATAACTCGGATTGTAAATATTATTCAGTTTCTCTTTTAAACCTCTTGCAAACACCTTGTACAGAAGGGGCTTCAATTCATGTTATTTTCTTTTGTAAGCTTTATTAATGCAGACTAGACGAGGTTTTGAGTTGCAATATTTTTACGTATCACCACACGGAGTGTTTTTGCTTATGAAACCGTCAATGAAAGATTAAGTTTCAATCACGAATACACAGTTTCATTCCATAAGCTAAAGGATGTACACACGCACATCAGGAAAGGACACATTATGACTACCTCGGGTTCTAGTTGAGAAGGAAGGGAGGAGAGACAAACCCGCGTCATGAGAATGTCAGTTGATCGCTCCTTCCTAAGAGACGGAAAAATCATGTCACTTGATGCTCAAGAATTTACATTGAATGAAGCTTAGCATTGCGTAAATGTCTGGCAAAAGCTAAACATCTAATTGTTGATTTTTATGTTCTTTATATATATATACTTTATATATATATATACATATATATATATATATATATATATATATATATATATATATATATTATTTTGCTGCATGTTAAATGTAATATTACTCTTAATATCCGTATTCAATTTCCCCGAAAGAAATAAAAATACCTACAGCACTCCAAATATCGTAATTACCTTGGTCATTTCAAGAGATAAATATGTAGATCACTTCAAGTCCATTTATTTTTTACTGCATTCAAACACCTGGCTGAAGAGTCTTTTCATTGGAGTGAATGTTACTTCATTTTCCACAAAAAATGAGATATCTGATGAACCTGAGCTACAGCTCCGTGACGCTAAGAAAGCTTCCTTATGTGAACACTTGATTGAATTTACAACAGCAAGGTTATGACTTATGGTTGCTTGCAACGTCTCTTCAGCCCCTATGCTGTAACCCCTTTCATTCCTGTTATCGTATCTCCGTTCTTATTCCCTTTCTTCCATCTTACTTTTCGCCCTTTCTTAACAACTACTTTGAGGTTTTCCACTTGTGACACCTCTCAAACCTGTTTTTACTGTCAATTCCTGTTTCAGTGCTGAATGACCCCATAGGTCCCAGCGCTTGGCCTTTGCCCCAAATGCAACATTGTATTCTATTGTGAATAAACATGAGCACGATGATATGTGTATAATTAAGTATTCTTTAAAATCAGAATAATTCTCCTAAATTCGAAATGACTGGGCGAGTTGGCTTTCGCAGCTGTTCTGTGTTGACACCAGTCCTTCTCCCAGAGATGGCAGATGGTTAAACACACCTGCCATTTTCGGTTTTCCAGCTTACATCTACTTGGGTAGTGGTCTTTGTCTTTTGTTTAGTACAAATAAAGTGTAAAAGGGAAGCGGTGTTAACATTCTCTCTCTCTCTCTCTCTCTCTCTCTCTCTCTCTCTCTCTCTCTCAGTAATAGTTTTTGCTTCCTCGGTGAGTAAGCCTACAAACTACTTTGTTGTTGTTGTGAAAAAGGTGTTTTGCGTTGAGTTTATAATACATGAATTTTTGGATATGATATTTATGATTTATTTATTAGAATGAAAATAAAAAATAAAAGATGCGAATGTTAAACAGTAGAGAACGATTATTTCTAATAAAATATAAAGTATTTATTTTAATTTTCGTTGGTGAAACAAAGATCTTTTTTACCATAGATTTTATCAAGTGCCCCGAGTAAGCTGAAGGTTAGATTATGCCTTGTTAACATTTCGCTTTTGCATATCTTACTTCACTTGTCATAGTCATTAATCCTTTATTTTTAGTCACCCAGTTAGAAGAGTCATTTGGCGAATTAAGGTTTTTATTGCAGTTATTTCCCTGACCTGTTAGCCATACTGATTTCACTTACCATGAGCTCTTACCATTAGAGAGAGAGAGAGAGAGAGAGAGAGCGAGCAGTATACAATATTAAGATATCTCCTTATGGTATGATTTCGTCTTTATACATTTTATTTTTTGATTACCCTATTTTGGAATGTCTTTTATAATGTTACGAATAACAGAGAATAACTCGATCACTTTTGGATGATAACATAGCTTATTTGCCATGTAAGTTGTTTACTGTATTTAGAATGCTGTGGATCTTGAGAGCCGGTGTCCAAGTAGGTGCAATATTCTCTTCCTCTTAATTGCCTTCGCGCTCTTGGGTCCAACATTTTTTATCTTTACCTTGCGCCAATTCTGACCTTTTGTTTGAGAAGAAATCCTTCGAGTGAACCCTGTAAGTCTGTAAGCTTAAATATCTTTTCTTGTTAAATAATAATAATAATAATAATAATAATAAAATAATAATTAATAATAATAAAATAATAAAATAATAATAATAATCAATAATAAATAATAATAATAATAATAATAATTAATAATATAATAATAACAAAAGTACTACAGAAGATGGATGCCGGTACCAACTCAAGAAAAGAGGCAACAAAATCAACCATCTGATGTTCATGGACGACATCAAGCTGTATGGTAAGAGCATCAAGGAAATAGATACCCTAATCCAGACTGTAAGGATTGTATCTGGGGACATCAGGATGGAGTTTGGAATAGAAAAATGCGCCTTAGTCAACATACAAAAAGGCAAAGTAACGAGAACTGAAGGGATAAAGCTACCAGATGGGAGCAACATCAAACACATAGATGAGACAGGATACAAATACCTGGGAATAATGGAAGGAGGAGATATAAAACACCAAGAGATGAAGGACACGATCAGGAAAGAATATATGCAGAGACTCAAGGCGATACTCAAGTCAAAACTCAACGCCGGAAATATGATAAAAGCCATAAACACATGGGCAGTGCCAGCAATCAGATACAGCGCAGGAATAGTCGAATGGACGAAGGCAGAACTCCGCAGCATAGATCAGAAAACCAGGAAACAAATGACAATACACAAAGCACTACACCCAAGAGCAAATACGGACAGACTATACATAACACGAAAGGAAGGAGGGAGAGGACTACTAAGTATAGAGGACTGCGTCAACATCGAAAACAGAGCACTGGGGCAATATCTGAAAACCAGTGAAGACGAGTGGCTAAAGAGTGCATGGGAAGAAGGACTAATAAAAGTAGACGAAGACCCAGAAATATACAGAGACAGGAGAAAGACAGAAAGAACAGAGGACTGGCACAACAAACCAATGCACGGACAATACATGAGACAGACTAAAGAACTAGCCAGCGATGACAATTGGCAATGGCTACAGAGGGGAGAGCTAAAGAAGGAAACTGAAGGAATGATAACAGCGGCACAAGATCAGGCCCTAAGAACCAGATATGTTCAAAGTACGATAGACGGAAATAACATCTCTCCCATATGTAGGAAGTGCAATACGAAAAATGAAACCATAAACCACATAGCAAGTGAATGCCCGGCACTTGCACAGAACCAGTACAAAAAGAGGCATGATTCAGTAGCAAAAGCCCTCCACTGGAGCCTGTGCAAGAAACATCAGCTACCTTGCAGTAATAAGTGGTACGAGCACCAACCTGAAGGAGTGATAGAAAACGATCAGGCAAAGATCCTCTGGGACTATGGTATCAGAACGGATAGGGTGATACGTGCAAACAGACCAGACGTGACGTTGATTGACAAAGTCAAGAAGAAAGTATCACTCATTGATGTCGCAATACCATGGGACACCAGAGTTGAAGAGAAAGAGAGGGAAAAAATGGATAAGTATCAAGACCTGAAAATAGAAATAAGAAGGATATGGGATATGCCAGTGGAAATTGTACCCATAATCATAGAGCACTGGGCACGATCCCAAGATCCCTGAAAAGGAATCTAGAAAAACTAGAGGCTGAAGTAGCTCCAGGACTCATGCAGAAGAGTGTGATCCTAGAAACGGCACACATAGTAAGAAAAGTGATGGACTCCTAAGGAGGCAGGATGCAACCCGGAACCCCACACTATAAATACCACCCAGTCGAATTGGAGGACTGTGATAGAGCAAAAAAAAAAAAAAAAAAAAAAAAAAAAAAAAAAAAAAAAAAAAAAAAAAAAAAAAAAAAAATAATAATAATAATAATAAAATAATAATAATCATAATAATAATAATAATAATAATAATAATAATAATAATAATAATAATGAGGAGGAGGAGGCAGGATGCAACC
>NC_061100.1:133280652-133293152 GCF_015104395.2 Macrobrachium nipponense | reverse complement strand
TAGGTTTCTTTTTCAAGATGTATATTGGGTTAGACATACATGCTTTTTGTAAGAATGATGACGGCCTGTGATTTGCTATCATTTGAAAACATTCCTTAGGGTTATTAACGAGGCTCCTTTCGCTTTTCGAAGAAATGTGCCATTTGACATTACGGCAATGTTTTGCTTGTTAAAAAAAAACGGTTGAATGGAAATGATTCAATATGAGTTAATTAAGTCCCGAGTCATCGTGGCATAGCCGGAATGGAGCGATCGACGAAGTCCTCTCAGGTGGAAAGGCGATTAAAAGTTCATTTTCTTTTGAGCTTTGATTTCATGCTTTTCAGCAACGGCTGTGATTTTTAAGTGTCTTGCTGTAAATGATGTCTCTCTTCAAAGTTGTTCCACATCTGTATCAAACTAAGTTTAACGTTGACAAACTCAGCCTGTCATTTGTATGAATGGTGGTTTGCCATATTACCCCCAGTATTCTGAATCCCTGAAATATTGCAAGATGATCGGTGTGAACAAAAATGCACTTCTTTTGAAAGAGATGTTTGCTAGGTATGAAATATTATTTTGGAACAAGGTGATGAATCAACAAGAATTGGAATTAGAGTTTATGTTGGAAGATGGCAAATGGCTCCGTTATTATTTTTATTTTATTTTTATTTTTCTTGTTTTCCAGTTTCTTTGAGGGAACGTGATTTAACGCTGCTAATGACACCTGAACCAGAAAATGCTTCTGGAATGAGAAATTCACTTATATGAAGGAATGTCGTCTTGCGCTTTGTTAATTAATTAGCGTTGGGTCACAGGACATTTCATGAGGAACAATTTGGTTAAATATGAGGTTTCCTTCATAAAAGTTATTTTTTTTTTATTTAAGTGTTTGTAATAGAACTCAAATCAAGAGGAATAAATTCCAGTTGGTTCTGGGGCTCGTTTTATTAAAGGGACAAAGGCACACGAGGGGGAGAAGGAACTGTGATTGAGAAAGGTGGAACAACATTTACATTTGTTCACGTTCGACGCAGCTGCCTGTGAGATCACTGCTTGAACGACCACCTGCTGCATGTGTTGTCCCAGTGCTTTTTATGCTTCTAATGCAAGTTTGTCTTATATTTGTACTATATATATGTATATATATGTTTGTGTGTGTATTACAATCTCGACTCTCGAGATTGACAGGTTCTTAAAAATAATATTCAATTGGGCTGTAATGACTGACGACAGGTGACAAACAAAGGAGGGAGGAGCATAACAAAACTAAAAAGTTACCTTAAAATTAATTTATTATATACAAAATGTACAAGTGAGTCAAGGTTCTGGGTGGCAAAAACAAAAAACTATAAACTAACAATAATAATATTTAAAACCAGTCGAAGAAACAATAAAATCCACCCTTCAATAACAAAGCCATGAAAAATCACAATCTAAACAATAAAAAGAATAATCACAAAATAGGCTGTATAAGGGCAATAACAATCTAAATATAATAAATAGAAATAAGCAGCATAATGAATAATTAAAATTAATACTGAAGCGGCATAACGAGTCAGAGCAAAACGGGAACACTTCTTCAAACGATGAGGTCAACAGTCCAATGCCGGACGATCAAGACAGAGCCGATACGGCAACCACCTCGTCCTTGGAAACAATATGGACATCCTCCTCGACCGCTGGACGATCAAGACAGAGTTGATGCAACAACCATCTCGTCCTCAGATGCAGTATGGAGGTCCTCCTCGACCACTGGACGATCAAGACAGGGTTGATGCAACCACAAACTCGTCCTCAGATACTCTCCGCTGCTCTGCTGCCAAGACTCTGCCTCTCTGAACCTGACTGGTCTTTCTGCCCTCCAGAACCTGACTGACGAAGTTTGACGCCATCCACCAGACGTCAACTCGCCAGCAATTAAAAACAAAAAAACAAAGGAGGCAACAATCCACCAAGGGAACAATCGGCAAACGATTGTTCCTAACACCTCCCCACCTAACAGAAAAAAAAAATTATTATTATTAATTTTTTTTTTTACAAACAAAATACTCTTCCCCGATGCTGCCACACCCCCGTCAGCCAAAACAGAACCAACCCTGGCCTAAGGTCGCCAATATTACTAGAACTTTGATTACTCTGGGAAAACACCCGTGTGTTCCTTCCACTCGGATTATTTCCCTGGCTAGCTTCAACCTTTGTTTTAAAGGGGTTATTGGATCTCCAATTATTATAGTTTGGCCTGGCAGGCTGGGATTTAACGACTGATGAGCTAAAACTACTACTACCTACACGGTGTGTTAACACAAACTCATCAGCTATTTGAGCAGCTTTACTTAAACTATATGCTTTTACCTCCTCTAAGTGAATTCTAAGTTCCTTACTACAAGTTTTCTTAAACTCCTCAAGTAGCATCAGCTCCCTCAAGGAGGAGAAGGAGACCACCTGGCGACTCTTTACCCAGTCGTCAAACTGCTCCTCCTTAAGACGGGCATACTCTACATACGACATAGTATCGGGCTTCATAGAATTCCTAAATTTCAGGCGATAAGCCTCAGGGACCAAGTCATACGCCTTGAGAATCAACGCCTTAACTTTATAGTAATCTCTGGCTACACTCTCTTCCAAAGCATTATATTGGCGAATGGCCTTACCTACTAACCTGCATTGAATTAATACAGTCCACATCTCAGTGGGCCAAGACAACCTAGTGGCCACCCGCTCAAAAGCCTTAAAGAACTCAGGCACGTTACCCTCATCAAACACGGGCACCAACTTTAATGCCGCACTCATGTTAAACCTATCGGAAGAAGGACCAGTGGGAGTACTGTTAAAGTCAGGGTTAGCTCGTAACCTAGCCAAGTCTAAGTTAATTCTAGCCATTTCCAACTCATGGCGCCTCGCCCTCTCATTCTCTTCGAATTGTACCTTCAATAACTCTATTCGTTTACAAATTAGGCTAAGGTTCTCATCTTCAGGATTAATCACAGACTGTACTGGCTCCGGCTCTGCTTCTACAAAGGGGTTATTCGAGACTCTAGTCTTTACCGTTAAATTAGCAGGACCAGTATAAATAACACCAGTACGAGGGTGGTCCTCAAATAGAGACAGCCCAGGATTAACACTAACCTCATCAACAGAATTCTCATCATCAGAACTTCCACTCATCATATCCCTAGCCAAATCCTCACCCTCGGCTATACCACGAGCCACCATCGCCTTAACAGACAACAACAACTGAGCCTTAGTGTCCGTGGGTCTAAAAGAAATATTCAACCAACGAGCACAACTCCTTAAATGCTCCTTACTTAAGATAGCTAGATATTTGATACAGTCAGCAGACCCCAAAAATTCGGCTGGGTCAAAAACAAAGTCTTCCATAGTGAATTACCTCAGGGGCAAGGGGAGAGTAAGGCAAGCAACAAAATCAAATTAAATATTGCAACCTATCCCAGAGTTGCTCCACAAACCCAAACTCTGTGCACACCTGCGTACGATCCTGTCACGGTCGCCAAATATTACAATCTCGACTCTCGAGATTGACAGGTTCTTAAAAATAATATTCAATTGGGCTGTAATGACTGACGACAGGTGACAAACAAAGGAGGGAGGAGCATAACAAAACTAAAAAGTTACCTTAAAATTAATTTATTATATACAAAATGTACAAGTGAGTCAAGGTTCTGGGTGGCAAAAACAAAAAAACTATAAACTAACAATAATAATATTTAAAACCAGTCGAAGAAACAATAAAATCCACCCTTCAATAACAAAGCCATGAAAAATCACAATCTAAACAATAAAAAGAATAATCACAAAATAGGCTGTATAAGGGCAATAACAATCTAAATATAATAAATAGAAATAAGCAGCATAATGAATAATTAAAATTAATACTGAAGCGGCATAACGAGTCAGAGCAAAACGGGAACACTTCTTCAAACGATGAGGTCAACAGTCCAATGCCGGACGATCAAGACAGAGCCGATACGGCAACCACCTCGTCCTTGGAAACAATATGGACATCCTCCTCGACCGCTGGACGATCAAGACAGAGTTGATGCAACAACCATCTCGTCCTCAGATGCAGTATGGAGGTCCTCCTCGACCACTGGACGATCAAGACAGGGTTGATGCAACCACAAACTCGTCCTCAGATACTCTCCGCTGCTCTGCTGCCAAGACTCTGCCTCTCTGAACCTGACTGGTCTTTCTGCCCTCCAGAACCTGACTGACGAAGTTTGACGCCATCCACCAGACGTCAACTCGCCAGCAATTAAAAACAAAAAAACAAAGGAGGCAACAATCCACCAAGGGAACAATCGGCAAACGATTGTTCCTAACAGTGTGTGTAAATATATATATATTTATATATATATATATATATATATATACATATATATATATATATATATATATATATATATATATATATATATATATATATATATATATATATATATAGTAAGGGGGGATGCACAGACTCATCATATTTAACTTCCCATGGAGACAGAGTCCGAGCGACAGCTTAAGAAAGCTGATAACTTTTTTTGGGTGGCGTGATGTACCTAAGTAGGTCAATGATCGTCCTGTAGTTATGTGCGATGTTAGAGTTCCTTACCTAAGCATATCAGTGCCATGAGGGCTTGTTCAAGGTGCCTTTGAAAACTGGCTGCAACCAGTTACCGAAGAGTGTGAGTTTGTCTGTACGTGTGCGCCTCTTTCGTTCTTAACGGAAGGTAACTAGGCAGAAGGATGAAGACAGCTACAGGGAGAAAAGGCAGAATGCCGGGATAGCTCTGCGAAAGTTATATTTGTTTCTGTGTGTGACGTTCCAAGCTGTAATGGGTAAGTTACTGTGATTTTGCCAAAGTTATGGCTTGTCTCTTACTTTGATATTTTGTAAAGATGTTCTATTTCATTTAATCTTTTGACTTTGTCTTTACAATTGTGTGTGCTCACTAGTGTGTTCTGTCTTTTAAACAGGCGGATCTAGTGGAGGGGACTAAGTGTCCTAGTGGAGGGGACTAAGTGTCCTAGTGAGGGGACTGTGTTTTGGAGAAGAGATAATTGGTGTTTGACTAATTACTGATTAAGACTATTAAAATACCAGGGGGTTATCTGTGAGACTTGAACTATGAATTATCATTCTATTAATTATCCTGTAAGAACCTGCATTATTCAATTAGTAATTGCTTTGAATAAACGTATATTTTTGTAGCTCCGACTCTGATTTGGTGACCTTAGATAATGGAATGGAGAGAGAGAGAGAGAGAGAGAGAGAGAGAGAGAGAGAGAGAGAGGAGGGACAAAGTGTTACCAGTTCGCCTTCTGCTCTGGCTAAACCCATACCAAATATGAAAATAGCGGGGGCGACGCTCCCGTTGTTAATATATATATATATATATATATATATATATATATATATATATATATATATATATTATATACAGGCTTTAATTTAGTTTTAAGCCAATTTATAGAGGTGTAATTAAAAATTATTTTGAATTCTAAAGCAAACATTCACTTTCCTCCAAAAGATATCTGTATGAAATTGATATTAAATGAAAGAATTCTTAAACATGACTTACAAATGGAATAAAATCCATTCAAACAATACTATCTTCAGCAGCGATATTTAACATATGTTATGCCCATATCCTTTCTGAGAGAGAGATCGTGTCATAGACACGTATCTGCTCTAAGCAACCATACAAGCTTTTAAAATCTGAACTTTCTAAGTGGCATTTTGACTTCCCTTTGATAGGTCTGTTCTCAGTACTTTAATTAAGCATTGGTACGAAGGCAGTTTTATCATTGCAGTCACATGACGTCATATGCAGGTGCTTGTTGTGCTTGCGTCCGTTTCCACACAAGCACAGATGGCCTGAATGCTTCCCATCCGTGGCCAGGTATGGTCAGTTTCCTCCCCCTAAAACAAAAAAAAATAGTTTTTTGTTTTCTTGGAGAGGGAGGGAGAATAATTTAGATGGTACACTGAGAAAGAAAACTCGCCCAGAAAGGAGGAAAGAGTGAATTAGACTTTGTCTATTAACAATGGAAGAGATGGTAATTAACAATTTAAAAAATTTATATCACGAAAAGCCAACCTACGCTCTTTTGGAGAGAGAGAGAGAGAGAGAGAGAGAGAGAGAGAGAGAGAGAGAGAGAGAGATTAAAACCGCGATCTGAATCAATACCATTTTCAGGTGGGGTTCGAATAAAATTTTTACTTCCCCCCAAGTGAGAGAGAGAGAGAGAGAGAGAGAGAGAGAGAGAGAGAGAGAGAGAGAGATCATGCGTTTCCTGCGGATGCTTGGAGCCTTTTCCCAGTGGGCGCGTGCTTTCGACTTCCGAAAATGAACGCAGGTGCTTGGATCCTCCCGAGGTCCTCCTCCTCTGTGGCTGAGAGAGAATTTTCTCCGAAGAAGAACCAGATAGAATTTCCTTCCCTTTGTATAAATTACCTGACACTCCCCCCGATTGTTCGTTCATCTTTCCTCCTTTGTTAGTATTCGTATCTATTTTTATATTGGTATTTGAATTGATAAAAGAAAAAAAAAACTACGTGGAAATTCTCAGGCACAGAATTTCTGGTTCTCCTTTGTTCCTCGAATAGTTTGATTGTATTTAAATCACTCCTGTTTAAGCTCCAGTGGTTGCCCGTGCCACAAAATGCCTGAAATGTGCCTCAGTGGCGTGATCGTATGGTCCTGGCTTGCCACCTCAGTGGCCGCGAGTTCGATTCTCGGGCATTACATTGAGGTGTGAGAGATGTATATTTCTGGTGATAGAAGTTCACTGTCGACGTGGTTTGGAAGTCACGTAAAGCCGTTGGTCCCGTTGCTGAGTATCCACTGGTTCCATGCAACGTAAAAACACCATACAAACAAACAAACAAACAAAATGCCTTAAAAGCTCATCCGGTAATTGTAGGGTATATTAATGAAGATGTAACATAATTTTTTTTTCAATAATTTTACTACTACTACTACTACTACTACTACTACTACTACTACTACTACTACTACTACAATGATGATAATAATAATAATAAACTGTAGAAGAGGAATAAAAGTGTCCTATATAAAGCAAAGGGAGGAAAAAAAAAAAAAAACAGAAAACACGTGGCTCCATTGTATTCCTGAAAAGAAAGTAGGTATACCAGGCTGCGTCCCAGCAGCAGAATTCCCCGACACAGCTGTTTCAATGTGCGCCCGACCTCACACCTGCTGGGGAATGTTCGTAGGTTGTGCTGTTTCAGGGCGCTGGGGCCACTTCCTGGAATTCTTCGCGCCTTGACTTCTTGCTGTGCGAGAGTCTTTCTTGAAAAGGCTGACTGGAATTGCTGCTACCTGACGGACTTTTAAAATTTAATCTTGCTGTAAAAGAAAAATAATAATAATGATAGTAATGCTACTATTACTACTATACTAATAATAATAATGGAGATCCACAATTATATTTTGATACTTATATATTTAAAGATGGATCTTTACAGAGAGCTTTCGGGAATCTATTCGATTCCCGTTTTCAATCTCTTGGAATAGGGAATCGATCAAATTCCCGATAGCTCTCTGTAGTGATTTATTTTTTAATATAAGTACCAAAACATAATTGTGGATTTGCTTCTTTGTTTCAAGATTCATGCAAATATGAGTATTTTCATAATAATAATAATAATAATAATAATAATAATAATAATAATAATAATAATAATAATAATAAGCAAGTAAAAAATGCGCCGAGGTTTCTTTGTCGCAATCGAGTTCTCTGTACATCGTATAACCAAAGCCACCTAACATAGATCTATCTTTCGAAGTTCTCGGTATTATGCTGTACGAGACGCGGCCCATGAACTTTAACCAAGGCCCGGGGGTAGCCTGGTCTATATCTTTGCCAGAAGCACGATTATGACTAACTTTAACCTTGCATAAAGTAATAACTGCTGAGGCTAGAGGGCTGCAATTTGGTATGTTTGATAATCGGTGGGTGGATGATCAACATACCAGTTTGCAACCCTCTAGCCTCTGTAGTTTTTTTTAGATCTGAGGGCGGACAGAAAAGTGCTGACCAAAAAAGAAAAAAAAAGTCCGGACTGACAGTCGAAGTCGGCACAATAGTTTTCTTTTCTGAAAAACACATTTTGTGATTACATATATCTTGTTACGTAACAGCAATACACTTCTTGTTATGAATCCAACGTCTGTGCTTGCTGGACGTGACCCCCATTCCCACTTTTTTTTTTTTTTTTTTTTTTTTTTTTTTGTCCAGCCACTACAGATTCTTCTTTCCACCGTCAAAAGCACTGAGTGACCGAAAATGCCCTAGTGCTTATCTTGACAGCCTAAATTTCATGAATTAAATGAGATTGTTTGGTCCAGGACAGCATCTCTCCGAGTTGCGGGACAGTCTGCAACTTCCCCTGGTTCTGGCTGGAATTGCCGTCTAGAACCCTCTCTTAAACGATTGTCGTTTTTATGGTATTGGCAAGTTATTAAAAACTGTATTAGGTGCAAATTTCAGGGATAAGCCCCAGATGAGAGTGCCTCAGTGGCGTGGTCGGTTTGGTTTTTGCCTACCACCTCGGTGGTCGCGAGTTCGATTCTTGGGCATTCCATTGAGGTGTGAGAGATGTGTATTTCTGGTGATTGAAGTTCACTCTCGACGTGGTTCGTAAGTCACGTCAAGCCGTTGGTCCCGTTGCTGAATAACTACAGGTCCCATGCACGTAAAAACACCATACAAACAAACAGACAAGCCACAGATGAGTCAAGTAACACAAGAAGGAGATAGAGAAATCCAATGTTTTTCATTTGTTCAGGCATTGAATCCAAATGGTTTTACTGATCACAAAATGAGAATTTGCTTTACGTTGTCCATTTATTGTATATAAACTTTCTTCAGGTTTCACGAAACACGACATTATTATTTTGTATTGGAATATCATTTCGTCGTATGACATTTCAAGAGCTATGGAATATTTCTTTTTATTTTTTGTTTGAGCAGTCATAGAAACTAGATACGTTATGATCACCATATAGTTATGTATAAACATAACTCATAAATTTTACCTGCATCATATTCGGAGTTTTTGTGCAGAGTATTTGTTATTCATGGAATATAAATTGGTTTTTCAGTTAATGATACGATTCCTGTAATCACATGGGTTTTGAACGTATTCGTGGTACACAAAATTTTAGATGGCTCTATAGAAAGAACTGTTAATATTTGATCATAAGGTAGCCTCGTACTTACAGTGGTAAAGTACTGCACTTATTGTTCTTTCACTTTCTGTCTTTGTATATGTATTGATTATTCGCTGCAGTATTTTAGTCCGCAAGTTATTGTGAAACTTTTGAATAGATTATGGTTTGATATTTGCTCCCCTTAAGAATCTTAAAGAAAATATGTTAATAACATAATTTATGCAGATGGTTTTGGGCGTTTAAGTAGTTTGCTTTTTTTTATCGTCTAGACTCTAGACGATAAAAAAAAGCAAACTACTTAAACGCCCAAAACCATTTAAAGGCATAACCTATGACCTCTAGACTCTAGAGGTCATAGGTTATGCCTTTAAATGGTAAACTGCATAATTGTGCTATCTTTTAAACCCTACGCCACGTTAAGTTGTGTCCACGTATTTCCCTCATACAGCATTATACCGAGACCACCGAAAGATAGATCTATTTTCGGTGGCCTTGACTACACACAGGTCAGAAAACTCGATTGCGCCGAAGAAACTTCGGCTCAGTTTTTACTTGTTTTTAAGTGCCATTTGTCATGCTTTGTGCCACAACCCTTCAATATTGTGTTTGTCATTGTATTAACTACTGAGCCGAGATTTATTTCTGCTTCGAATAATTCCTCAAAACCCGACACCCCAACCCCACGCTTTATTTATTTATTTTTTCTTAAATAAGATGCGGGATCGTGTTGCCCCTCCTATCGGCTTGAAACGAGGTTTCTGGGGAACATTGGCATTTTTATAAGGAAATGTAATATGGCTCATTGGGATTATAGCAGAGTAAATTCTATCAGATTGCTACATTGTGTTCCTTTCGTCAAGGATGATTATATAATTACCAGATATGATACATCAGAAATGATACATCTGCCACTAAATTTCGAGTTCATTATTTGCAGTTTATCTGTCGCTGCCTCCTACAGATAATCTGTTGTACCAATAGTTGGGGGACTGTCCCCATTATGCAAATGTTCAGTACTGCCGCATTTATTTGAACTTTACTTGCTCTACTTTCCAATTTTACTTGCTAATCTTGTTTCTTTGCATACTACACTCTTCTGTTGTGAGATATTGAAATTTAAACAACTTCAGTCTCATGGTTATTTCAACTCACGCACTGACTTCGGATTAAAGAAAGCAGCGCCCTATTGATTATTCAAATGTGGTTTAACACCCCCCCCCCTCCTCACTCTCTCTCGTAGGTTACCCTGAGCCTACAGGCCGTATCGTTAGTGCTAACCCAGCCCCCCCCCCCCCCCCCCCACCCCCCCCCCCCCCCCCACCCCCCCCCCCCCCCCCCCCCCCCCCCCACCAACCCTTCCCTCACTCCCTTACCTTACACACGGTTATAAACGAAGCAAGGAGACGGTTAGGGCTCTTAAAAATCAAATGACTTATTCGTTGACGATAGGGACTATTAAAAGGGTAATTAGGTCGATTACAGTCTTCAGCTGGTCATTAACTCTGAAGAATGAGATCCTTCGCGACAGATGTGATGTGAGTGCGCTAAGGGTGGTCACGGTCACCCTTGTGTGTCTGTCTGTCTGTCTGTGTCTCTTTTTGGCCTTGAGAGCAGGTGGGAAGAGTTGGGGGGGGGGGGGGTGAAGGGGACTGGGTGGATAATCTGGAAGGGCCTGTTATTCGTGTGGTCGAACTTTATTCTCTCTCTCTCTCTCTCTCTCCCTCTCTCCAAAATGTCTCCTGTACGAAGTTCACGCCTTACTTCGGTAACTAGTCATTCCTTCCATTCTCGGTAATGTGGCTTCCTTCCCTTTATTCGATTTTTCTTTCTCTTAACTTTCTCAGGACTGACCATGTTAGCGTAATCCCAACTTCAGCCATTTCCTTTTATCAACCTTGCGTACTCTTTATTCCTGGATGTTGTTGCTTCATCCATTGTAACCCTTCAGCCATTCTCCTCCTCACCTGACTTAAGCAGGAACTGCGTCTTTTCTTCCTTTTTTTTAACGAATTCACGAACATTTCCTACTCCACGAGAAACCCCAATTCTTTTATTGGTTAGTGAGAAAAAGAAGTCAAAACTCTGAGAGGCGGTCGAATAAGTTACCATTCAAACCTCCTTCTCAGCCGCCCACTCAACTTCCTCATCCGCCCAAGTTAGGCATTTTCCTTCCTCCTCCTCCTCCTCCCCCTCCTCCTCTTTTTCTCATAATTTATCAAATTCTGTCGTTGCTCTCGTTCCAAGTTCCTGTTGCAATATTTTCATCTGTTCCGGCCCCTGTGTGTAGGTGGCTTCACTGCGCGTATAAATATGTAGTACTTACCTTGAATTTAAGGGTTATACACAAATAATTATGTGGACAGCAAAAATGCCAACGTATGTATTCGGTTGGCTATCGAATTGCTCCACATAGCACATCGAATAGCTATTCCCGAAATTACTCTTATTTTTTACACATCTAATACAGTAAATGTACACAAACATGTTTTATATATATATATATATATATATATATATATATATATATATATATATATACATTACATTGTGTCAGTATGTGTATTGAGCTTCAAGCTGTCACCGCTAACAGGAATTTCCCCTTGTAAAAGCAGCCCAGCAGTGCCCACAACATTAAAAACTTCAACTGATGATTCACTGCTGAACCATCTTCGAAGAAAACTTCCACGAAAGGATCATGAGCAGTGCATCAGTGCCTCAGTGGCGAGGTTGGTATGGTGTTGGCGTCCCACCTCGGTGGTCGCGGGTTCGATTCTCGGCCATTCCATTGAGGAGCGAGAGATGTGTATTTCTGGTGATAGAAGTTCACTCTCGACGTGGTTCAGAAGTCACGTAAAGCCGTTGGTCCCGTTGCTGAATAACCACTGGTTTCATGCAACGTAAAAGCACCATACAAACAAACAAACAATCAAACCCTACAACACTGTGTAAAGTTCAGCTATGTTTTCCATGGCTTCGCATACCTGTGGATGATGAGGCCCTTATATTGCAATACCTAGGAATTGTTGATAGCAACTCGTCACTATCACATCGTCCTCTATTTTTAACCAATTGCCAGGCACCAATAGCGTACACTGATCCATACATTTGCTGACGTCAACCTTTTTACCAGTTGTGCAAATATATATTTCTCCCCTCTTTATTGAACCGACACTGAGATATGATGTACCCTTGTCTCGGGTCCACTAAGTTCATAACAGACTCCAATCTCGTTTCAATGCAGGTTTGTTTTTACAGTAAGATTCCATTAAAACGTAACTTGGTTTCAGTAAGGTATTCAGTCTTTTTGTTTAT
>NC_061100.1:133265652-133275652 GCF_015104395.2 Macrobrachium nipponense | reverse complement strand
ACGTAGACGTTATAAAGATGAAGAAGAACGTAGACGAAGAAAAACGTAGACGTTATAAAGATGAAGACGAACGTAGACGTTATAAAGATGAAAAAGAACGTAGACATTACAAAGATGAAGAAGAACGTAGACGTTATAAAGATGAAGAATATAGACGTTATAAAGATGAAGAAGAACGTAGACATTATAAAGATGAAGAAGAACGTAGACATTATAAAGATGAAGAAGAAGGTAGACGTTATAAAGATGAAGAAGAAGGTACGTTATAAAGATGAAGAAGAACGTAGCCGTTATAAAGATGAAGAAGAACGTAGACGTTATAAAGATGAAGAAGAACGTAGACGTTATAAAGATGAAGAAGAACGTAGACGTTGTAAAGATGAAGAATATAGATGTTATAAAGATGAAGAAGAACGTAGACATTATAAAGATGAAGAAGAACGTAGACGTTGTAAAGATGAAGAATATAGATGTTATAAAGATGAAGAAAAACGTAGACCTTATAAAGATGAAGACGAACTTAGACGGTATAAAGATGAAGAAGACGGTAGATGAAGAAGTAGAACATGGACGTATAAAGTGAGAAGAACTTTTTAAAGATGAAGAAAGAACGTAAGACGTTATTTTAAAGAGATGAAGAAGAACGTTTAAGACGTTATAAATAATGAAGAAAACGAAATGTTAAGAACGTTATTAGAAGGAATGAAGAAAAAGTAGACCGTTATTAAAGAATTGAAAGTAAGAACAAATAAAAGACATTTAATAAATTTGAAGAACGTAAAAGACGTTATAAAGAATGAAGTTGAAAAGTAAGACGTTAATTAAAGATGAAGTAGAACGTGACGTTATAAAGAGAGAAGAAAAAACGTAGACGTTATAAAGATGAAGTAGAACATAGACATTATAAATTTGAAGAACGTAGACGTTATAAAGATGAAGTAGAAAGTAGACGTTATAAAGATGAAGTAGAACGTAGACGTTATAAAGATGAAGCAGACTACGTTATAAAAGATGAAGAACGTAACGTTTAAAATAAATGAAACTAATGTAAGACGTTCTTGAGAATGAAGAAAAACGTAGACGTTTTAAGAAGATGCAAAGTAGAACTAGACATTATAAATTTGAAGAACTTAGAACGTTATAAATCTGAATTAGAAATTATAGCGTTATAAGATGAAGTAGAACGTATCACTTTTATAAATATGAAGCAGAACGTAGACGTTATAAAGATGAATAAGAACGTAGAAACGTTATAAAGATGAAGTAGAACTTAGACAGTTTATAAAAGATGAAGTAGAACGTAGACGTTTATAAAGATGAAGCAAACGTAGACATTTATAAAGATGAAGCAGAACTTGACTTTATAAGATGCAGTAAACGTAGACGGTATAAAGATGAAGTAAACGTAACGTTATAAAGATGTAAGAAGAACGTAGACGTATACAGTTATACAGATGAGTTGACGTAGACTTATAAAGTAAGTAGAACGAGAGTTTAAAGATGAAAAGAAGAACGTAGACGTTATAAAGACGAAGAACGTAGACGAAGGAAAGCGAAGTCAAATTGAGTTTGTTTGACAGAGGTAACTAAGAGACGAAGGAAAAAAATGTGCTTCAATACATCGACAAAATTGTGGGTAGAAGAGACAGAGCGTAGAACGTAACTGATTTAGAATGAAGGAGAGAAAAAAAAACTATGAAAACTAACACAAGATGTGAGCGAAGAGACTCGTATGTTCCACAGACACCAGGAGATATAGGAAGAATAGGAAGCTTGAAGTGGTTGGGGGGAAAAAATCAGAATTGGCAAGCTTGGCTAACAACTGTGCCCTTCGCCAGAGTCAACTGCTGTAACGAAGTTGAAAGATTCCATGAAATCCTCTCTTACTAAAAGAAAGTTGGAAGGGAAGAAATCCATTCCTCTTTTATTTTCTTTAAACCCAATAAAAGACCTCGTACGTTTTCAGAAAGTAGTGGTGGTAAGTTTAGCGGACATCTTTATGTAAATTATTATTACTACATATAAACTATCGGTGTATTGAAATGAAAACTAGTTAAAAAAAATATATTTTTTAAATCTCTGTACAGTGCATGTACGCTAATAGCCACTTTCCATCATTCCACTTTTGAATATTTTTCCATTGGAGCCGTATCATTTTCACTATATTTTCATCTATAATGCTTTCGTATTTAATGGAAGTAAAAACAATTGAGCAGAGTTAGTAGAAGGAAATTTTTTTTGCACTTTTCATAGATTCGATTCTCGGAGAATAACTGCAATTGCAAATAGGTCCCATACTCTATTATTGGTGAAAATACTCTTAGGAGCTTCCGGTTAATTCGCTCAATGAGACTGCCCGAAAAGCATCCTTTGTACTTTAAAAATACTAATGCATGAATGCAATTATTAAAAGAATATGAAAATTGACCCACAGTACTGGCTGGTAAGCATCAGATAACCATATTCGCTGTAGAAAGTCAGTCTTACAAAAATAAATGATTGAATAAATGAATTTTAATGTATTCGTCTGTAAGGAAATGGAACGTGCTAATATCTACAGTCAAATAGACCCTTGTTTCACCAACAAAAATTAAATTAAGTACGCTATATATAATTAGAAATAATTTTTCTCTACTATTCAACATGGACATTATTTATTTTTTAAAATTTCAATCTAATGATAAGTAAATCATAAATATCCTATCCTGAAATTCCTGTATCTTTTAACTCAACGCGAAACCCCTTTTTCATACCTTTTTAGGGTTTCCTTGCCCCGCCCCCTCCCCCAACAAAGAACAATAACAGCAACTGTAACTGCAAGGAAGTAGCTTGAGGCTTACTCCCCGAGTAAGCCACAAGTAAATGAGGTTAGTAGCAAGCACTATTCTCCTTTCGGCGAGCAAGTTACCGAGACATCACTGCCTCAAATCTTTCACATAAGTGCCAGGAGTAAAAGACTATTTTTCAGATATAGTAGTTTAGTGAGGTGTATCAATTGTCTTTTATTTAAACGTCAGTGGATAGTTAGAGATAGGTGGATAGAGAACAAGTATTTACATATGAATTTATTGAAGTATTTATGTAGTCTTTTCTTTTTTCTTTTTTTTTTACTTCAGATAACCGTAAATAATTTCATGAAATAAAAAGAAACGAAAAATAGGTGTATTTTCTTAGCTGTATCGGTGAAGCAGCATTATACTTGCAGTATTAAAACGGTTAAAATTGCCTCAAAACTTCCCTCGTTTAAATGAAACGTCGACTAATTTTAACTATATGAAAAAGAAATATCCTGCCACGACAATCAAGTTGCAGCCTTTCATTTTGTCATTTTTCACTGATACATAGGTGCATAATTAAGTCAGAAAAGGCGTGGAGACGGTTTGACATGCTGTGTTTTATCATTGCCATCAGCATTGCTGTTGTTAAGGTTTGTACGATTTTTGCTAATCGAGCTTTTTTTTTCATATATTAAGCTGTCTATTATTCGAGCTGCACTGTTTTGTAATACTAT
This sequence comes from Macrobrachium nipponense, assembly GCF_015104395.2. Taxonomy (NCBI): domain Eukaryota; kingdom Metazoa; phylum Arthropoda; class Malacostraca; order Decapoda; family Palaemonidae; genus Macrobrachium; species Macrobrachium nipponense. The sequence goes on along the minus strand of NC_061100.1, from coordinate 133,272,141 downwards.
TAGTATAATATCATTTGCTACTGTTTTTTCTTTGAAGTTATTATTTTATTAGCATTGTTACAGTATAACTTGCTGTTGAAGTTATAATTATGATCAAGTAATTCTTGGCTTCGTCTAAAAAGAAAAAAGAAAAATGAAATAACCGAAACTTTTTGGTAAAACTAGTATACTGTTCCACTTGTATATGACTATACATAGAAAGTGATTTATTGGCCGTATTATGTCGACACTCCGTGAAGGCACGACCAACAAATTTGTCGAGGAGTCTCTTTCCTCCAAAAGCGAAGGAAAAATTGTTTTTAAAACGAAAGTGTACACAGTAAAACCTCATGGGTTCAGTTATGTCTGTATTTAAGATTCACATGAGTGTTTCAATGACGCGCCGAAGCCCCTATAGCCGAGGGCCACTGCCCAGCACGAGACGAAGCTACAATGGGCATCTTCCAGTTGCATGAATAAAGACCCATTTCATATTGTTAGTGATGCTAGAACCAACATCAGGGGCCTCATGGCAGAAGCTAAATCCCCGCTTTGTGACGTCACACACCTGGGATGACTAGCCGGTATGTCCTTGGGAGCCTAACGGAACCGACCAAGTTGCATAGGAGGAGGACCGTAAGCATTTTTTTTCTTTACGGTAGTCGCGTCTGCTAAGAATTTCAGTTGTTGAGGAAGAGTAGTGGTATAATTAGGAGGTATTTTATTATACTCAACCAAAGCTAATGAGTAGACTGACCTTGTATAGATGAAAAAAAGAAAAAAGAAAGCATGCCAATACATTACCGGATATTGAGGTTAATGGATAACGTTTACTCAGCTGGGAGAAATAGTATTGGTTCAAGGTCACCGAATGATAGACTTATTTTTTTTTTTTTTTTTTTTTTTTTTTTTTTTTTTATCTGTCGGGAAAAAAAAAGACACGTTACCATCTTGTAGTTATACTTCTTGTCTAAGGCGATCTATATCTTTGACGCACTAAAGCATTGCAGGGATCAGTGCCAAATATTCGAAATCTCATTGCAGTGATCAGTGCCAAATATTCGAAATCTCATCCTTTTGGGATGTAATTGACACCGTGCAATGCTTTCATTTTCCAGTTTTTGTGTGTGTGTGTGTGTGTGTACTTATCTAAAGTTACAATTTTGCTATGTGAATTACGTCACTCGTTATGTGGTGGGGTCCTTTGTTCTTCATGCTTTATTACAGACAGATCAAAAGTTTGACATCATTTTAGTGTCATTAAAATGTTCCCATAGTAAATGGTTAAATACATACGAATTGTTTTATAAACGGTATAGATTTACTGTTTTTCTGTTACAATTTTTGGTAGATTTAGACTTTTTATAGAACTGATAGTGTAGAACTGAACGTACTGTATCTTACTGTATCTCCATACTCTCTGCAGAGGTACGTTGTTAAAGCTATTATTCTTATTTTTCAACATTTTTACTCTTCTCTGGATAGTGACCTTGAATCAATACGTAACTGAACAATTGACCCCAACCCAATCAAGAAAGAAAAAAATTAGACCAAGTTTTTTTGAGATCAGCTTGAGTGCACTCGCGCCATAAGACTTGCGTACGTAAAGTAGTCTCATTAAGCTTAACATTGTTACAGTGCAAAAGGGGAATAAGTTGAAATTGTGTGTGGGTCCCGCGCGCGCGCAAGCGCTCGATCGTTCGCTAAATACCTCTTTGAGTGCATCCTCCACTGACATGGATATCGATCCACCTCTTTAATGTGATGTCTGGTAGGACTGCTATTGGATATGTTCTTATGATAAGACTTTTTTTTTTGTTTTTTAGTATGTAACTTTGTAATGCTGGTTGCGTTCAAGCGGCCGTTCGTTTTGATTGCGCCATTGCTCAGAATACTTGATTTATCCAGTTCTTGAACCTATATGTGCAATAATATATATTTGTCTACATTAATTCAGCTTCAACAGATGAGGTACTGTACTGACTTCTCTTGAAGTTCTGATGAAGTTTAATTCTATTATATTTTCATGTTCACGTGGTTTTTGTTAATTTTATATGTAAATGACATTAGCATCTGTAAGTGATTTCACGGAGGCTGTTCATTTTTATATTTTGCAACATTTTACTGCCCTGATGATGCGACGTAATGTCCGGAAAATTTTGACAATAGAGACACGATTCTGTATTCTCTTTCTCTCTTATACCTGCTAAATCTTCGGCGTACCATACATTATATATATAATATATATATATATATAGATATATATATATATATCTCTCTCTCGCTCCTCCTCCATCTCTCTCTTCCCGGGCCCCTCTCCTCTCTCTATCTCTCTCTCTCTCAATCCTCTCTCTTCCTCCCCTCTCTTATCTCCTCCTCTCTCTCTCTCTCTCAAGGTAGCCCAATGGTAGCGTCACCGAAATGTCGTCGTTTCCTAAGCATTCGATGGATGGTTCGAGTATACCTACCGACGGATCGCGTAGCGCTTGTACTACTTACATCCCCTTCGATGTTTATGCCGAGGTTGAGTAAACTTGATATGAAACGATATTTGTAGCTTAATGCTTGTGAATATATATAGTATGTGCGAGGTTGTGTGTGTGTGTATGAGGCAGCTCCAGAGAATAAAAAAAAAAAAAAAAACACTGTTCATTAGTACTCGAGTAGGACTGCCAGTCCCCTTACCCCTACACACTGCACCATTGACCCTTATTTTGCCTCCACTGTCGCATACCCTGCATTTTAAAGCCCGTCCTTTCTAGTACATGTCAGTCTGTCAGTCACTTCTAGGCCTTCCTCTCCTCCTTCCCGAGTTTCTCGGTAGTATCCTCAACCTTACACTGTCTCTTCGCCCTCTATCTTATGCAGCTGTACCCCTCCTTTATCCTCCACATTCACAAAAATCTTCAGAATGCTCAATTCATTGAGCACGGCTGCATTCACTTCAAACAGCATCTCTGCTTGCGCATCTTTACTCTGAGATCCAGTCGCTCATGAACCTTTCTCTCTGCATTGACTTCCACGTAGAAAAGCTTCTTTAATCTACCCAAAAATGTCTTCCACAAATTCCAATTTGTGTTCCTGACTTGCACCCTGTTTTTCCATCTATCTTTCTTGACTACCCAGACAGACCATCCTCCTCTATGCCTGCGCTGGATCTTCATTTATATATCATATAACTACACCTCACATAATTGTCCTTTTTCCTTCAATGAGCCTTTTATTTCCCTAACCCTCGACACATTGTGGTTATTCCTCTTTCTACCTTTCTGTACCCACAAAGTCCCCCTGCTACTGTCCCTGTGATTGCATCATGGATTTTACCAACTGTGCATCAACTCCACCACCTCGTGTCTTTATCTGTTGCCAGCAGTTTCTCTGTTTTCTTATTATATGTCTTTCCGCTTCTTTCATATCTAGTTCACAAGTCTAAATTGATTTAAATCATATATGTATGTATTATATGTATATATAGTATATATATGTATATTTGTATATATGTATATATATATACAAATCTATTCATATATAGCATGCATTGTGTATGCAAATACCATAGGGAAAATTAAACACAAGATGTGAATCCATTCTGATTTCGCCATATGTAGTTAGGCATTCTGAATAGGAAAGACATAGCGTTACATATTTACTTAAAATATTTTTGAACGGCAGTACAAACAAACTTGCGCACGGCTGGAAAATAAAATTGCCAGCCTGCATAAGGAGGAGCAGCTTTATCTTCATTTATAAGCGAAGGTGAATGCTCAATTGCCAAGTCGCATTTTTCGCTTGCACCTGCGTCTCTCGAATGTCTAACAGTTCTCGTTACAATCTATTTCAGACTAACTACGCTCGTTAAAATGTGTCTATAGCTTACATATATCCTTGGAAGTACGTAAATGGATCTAGATTTTACCTCTCGAGGCTGATATCCAGTTTGTTACCAAATCTTCGTATTATAAATAGGGTTTCTATCACTGTTTCCTTCCAGTACATTAGTGCTATCCAACTTTGATTTCGCCATTTTTCCTACTTTATCGGTATAAGTATTGCCACATAACTAAAGAGAAATTTGCTGTAAATATTCTTTGATATTGTTTTGAGTTCTATACCGGTGTATTTTTTTTTGTGGTATGTTTGTTCTCAAGAGCTAAATCAACTCCACGGTTTGTACGAAAATCGTATCATACAATATCAGTTTTTTTCTTTATTTCGAATTACGATTATAGTATCATCAGCATATTCAAGGCAGCATACTCATAAATGTCTCGAAAATTGGATGTAAAAAGAACTTATTTTAATTTACTCCTGTGGCCAGAATTAACATGTAAATAGGCAGAAATATGTTAAGGTTTTCTGTATGATTAAATAAAAACTATTTATCACTCGTGTATTTAAATTTTGTTTAAAAAAAAAAAAGGTATTTTACGGTCGTTTTTCCGTTTCCATTGTAAATTTAATCAATAGCGGAAAGCGTTTATGTTTTTATTCCCAAACCATCTAACTTTGCGTGCAATAATTTTGCCTACTTTTCCACTCTCAAAACATTGCTTGGGAAAATTGCTGGGATGGGGATTCCCCTTAATCGTGCTAGAAATAAATTTCATTATTTACTTCAAGTATATATATATATATATATATAATTATATATATATATATATATATATATATATATATATATATTGCGTGTGTGTGTGTGTCTGTCTTTACCATCATGTTCATGACTGTAGTTTGTGTTGCCAACATTTTAAGCAATTACGTGGATATATCCTCCATTTCAACTGTATTGCCAACTTACAATTTTAGCTTTCTGAAAAGAAAACTATTGTGCCGGCTTTATCTGTCCGTCCCCGCACTTTTAACTCTGGACTTTTTTTGTCCATCCTCCAATCATCAAACAAACCAAATTGCAGCCGTCTAACCTCATTAGTTTTTTTTTTTTTTTTTGTTTTTTTTTTTTTTTTTTTTTTTTGTATTTGAGGTCAAAGTTGGCCATAATCGTGCGTCTAGCACGACCTTGGGCCAGGCCACCATCGGGCTGGGGTTGAAGTTTCATGGACCGAAGCCCAAACAGCATTATACCGGGATCACCGAAAGATAGATCTATTTTCCGTAGCCTTGATTATACAATGTACAAAAACTTGGTTGCGTCGAAGAAACTTCGGCGAATTTTTCACTTGTTTATTATTATTATTATTATTATTATTATTATTTTTCTTTTTCTTTTTATCACAGTCCTCCAATTTGACTGGGTGGTATGTATAGCGTGGGGTTCCGGGTTGCAGCCTGCCTCCTTAGGAGTCCATCACTTTTCTTACTCTGTGCGCCGTTTCTAGGATTATTATTATTATTATTATTATTATTATTATTATTATTATTATTATTATTATTATTCTTGACTATTAATTTTATTGAATTCCTTACTAATACTGGGATATGACTGCTTGTCGGGTCATTGACGTTAGCCCTACCAGTGCCCTGCATAACCTATAATCCAGTCAGCTGTTTCTTAGAATTTACTTTTATTAGATTTCCTGTTTTTATTTTATTTTTATTATTTTTAAAGGTGACGTTGTTCCGTTCTTTCATTGTGTTTTTGTTCGCATTTTTGTGAGAAATGTCTGAACTGTATTTTTTCGTATAACTGACATTCAATGCGCCTACCTTTTTTTTTCATGAAGATTGCAAGTATTGCAGTCTTTTTATACGATTATTTTCCCACATTGTTTAGTAACGAGGAGTTGAAATTACCTGTTACTTCATGGCGTTCGTTCCTTTCTTACATTTAATGGAGTATAGCTGGAAAAAATGTGGTAAAGATCAGTTTACTTAACTTCTCTATGTTAGGCATTGTTAGGTTTGCTAAACATTATCATATGGCAGTATAATCGCCTAAGTAAAGTTAGGCATTTTTGTTTTCATTCCTGGTGCCTGTTCCTGTTAGATATCAATTAAAGATAAGTGAAATTGTAAATAAACGAAGTAGATGCAGTGTTAATGTAGGAATCTTATTAGTACTGTAGGGGAATGTTGACTGACTTCGCCGTTTGCTCTTCATTTAGATTTTGTTATTAAAAAATGGCTGGAGGCGGAAGTGGTTTAGATTCGAGTAATGATAGATACCTGGTAACCTTAGAATAACCGGATGATACTGTTTGTTTCAGCAAAACACCGCAAGATTGCACTAATGGTCTCGAGATAAATCTAAGAAAAGCAAGCAGTAACAAAGCGATGAACTAACGCTAGATGGAGGAGAAATGAAAAGTGTCGAATCTTTCAGATATTTAAGAACAGTGATATCCAATACCGAATCTCTTGGGCTGAACTTCGTTCAAAGAAAAGAGTAAATCAACAAGGGTCCAGGCAAATAAGCTCGAGAAATCAAATAGCTTGAAATGGCATAAGAGGTAAAATGAGACAGCTGTCCAGTACAATATACATTGCCATACGAAAACAGACTGTTATTTAAAAGAAATTTTATCTAATAGATTTTGTTGATTTGAGAGTACG